>NC_138950.1:6124842-6297342 GCF_965226115.1 Aulonocara stuartgranti
AAAAATTATTAGATTTTCTATGATGATGTGCGTTATATATATCCTTAAACTCAGCTCTGAGAATCATATTAACTATAAAATAGCCCCTTTGAAGAAGATACGTCTCAGAAGTTTTTTGCATTTATATCATTTCACGAGCACAATGTCTGCAGTGTTTTATAATGGGATCAGCAGCAGCTTTGAGGTTAGAGAGGCAGCTCTCTGACCGTAAAGTTGCAGGATCAGGCCAGGCCTCAAGAATAGTTGGCTGGACCGAGGTCCTACATGCTGGCCTAGCAATCATGTGAATATTTTATTTATTAGCCATATAATATCATATTACATAATGCAGGTAAGTGTATGGTGTCAGTACTGACTTGTATATGAGCACGATAGAAAATAAGATGAAGAGTTTAACTGGAAAGATGCTGGTTTGGGCTTGATGGAAATGGTCTCTGCAAGTGTGTTTATGCTAACTAGAGTCACAACAGGCTGTACGGACAGAGTAACATCCAGTGTTGAGCAGAATGCAGTTTGGAATGGAATAATGTAAGACTGTATTTCTGTACCACAGCTGACACTCGAGAGCAAGAGTCTGAAAAACATTTGAAAACACTTTTGTCTTTAACAATATGGTAATGAATTTATCCGCATTTCTTTGAGCTTGTCACAAAACAAAACAGATGCAAACACATTCTTGACTATTAATTATTCACAATTGTTTTATCTAGAAAAATATAAAAACATTCATACATTTAGCTTCTCAAATTGTTATTTTATATCACTGTAAATCAAATGGCCCACACATACATGAAAAACTTAAATCTTTTTGCTAGGCCTTTCCACTATATTTTGAATAATAAATAACTGTTTAACACAGACAATATAAAATATTCTTACATTTATGTGTAAGAACATTGCAGTATAAGCATTGTTTTATTCCTACAACTCATTAAGGAGTAACTTAGTCTGAACTCTAACCTAATTTTGCTGATTACCTTTAAATCCACACGAGGAACAAAATATTTCTGAATTAGTTTGCCTTACTTAACGTCTGATAAATTTGTCACCACTATGTTTTGACAACATGTCTGAAAACCTCAAAGAAAATCTGCTTGGGGCATACACACAGGATCAGTAAATTCTGTTTGGACTGAGCTTTGAGTGGCCAGCCAGCCGTTCTCAGCCAAAGCTGGTAGCAGCCAGAGAAAAAGTCCCAAATGCCAGCAATGTTAGTACAAGCAGTAGAAGCATAGTCCAGAAAATGGGAGTACAAATAGGTTTAAATCTTTGATTTCCAATTACTAACTTAGATACCTCAAATGTTGATAAGTTTTAAGAAAATAGAGAGTGGAGTTGTTACAAACAGGAGGTGGAAATCAAAGATTGCATGCACTGTGTGTCTGTGGATCTGCGATTGAAAAGTGATTTATGAGCGAGGAAAGCAACAATGTGATGAAACAGCTCATCAGCCCCACAGATCATCAGCACTTGCATGTGAACTTTACTTCATTAAGTTTAAAAGAATTCATAAGTTCCAAGCTGAAGACCTTAAGGAGAAAAAGTGCAAAATGGCTTATTCTTGCACACTTTTGTGACTATGTTCATTTTAACAAAGATGATGAACACTTTCAAGCATAAGCATAAGTAAACAGACAAATAGCCAGACAGACATTTAGAAAAAACATGCATGTTGTTGTTCATGTTTGCATGTGTCACCTGCTCAAAGCCTAACCTCTGAATTGTCGAATCATGTTCTGGTGCTTTTCCAGGGCATCCTCCAAGATTTTCTCTGCAGGATCCATTTTCCAGCGCCATTCAGTGCCGACAGGGTTGGTATGATGTCTGTTAGTGGAGCACAAACATGAATAAATAGGAACTAACAGCAGTCAAGATGTAACTGCTTCAGCAAGCACCAACCAAATGTAGCAATACAGCAAACTAAATATTAATCAAAGAGCAACCACTGTAGCCTTAGAGATGGTATTACCTTCTTTGGAGACATGCTTCTGGAGCATAAAAGGGAAAATGAACACTGCTTGTGGCTACAAATGGAATAAATGGCCTAAACAAACTGTAAATATGGGCTCCAAACCAGCTTCAGTACAAACAAAGGACATTACACCTCATCGGTGGTATTACTCCATGGTAATTCTGATTTAGAAAGTCCAAGACTATTAGACCGTTTGTTCAACACAAACATCACTTAAAAAGTTAAAGACATATTTCACTAGAATAAAAGGAGCATTTAACGAGGTGCCAAATGCTAAGACTCAAGTTATTTACTCACAGATTGAAAGTGAATTATGTGGGCGTGTGTATTATCACCCTATAAAAACATATTAAGTGAAAGAATGCATGCTCTCCCTTTGGGTGTTAATAACACGTTCCAACTATCCAAGTGTGATGTCTATGTGCAACACCAAATCCTGGGGCATCACAAATTTCTGTCAGATAAGTATGCACACTCTAACGTGACATATACTGATGGCGTCCATGAAAATCTTGATCCACCTGTTGCCACAAAGAGGTGGATGGTGGGGGCAGCAAGGAACAAAGCAACTGTGCCCCGAAATTGCTTATTTCCTGTCATCCCACATAGCTGTAGTAAGGGAGACGGGCAGATCTGTGTTGACAGGGCAGCAGTTCACCACAGCACATTCTGACAGCGACCTTTCAGTGCTCAACACAGTCGCCTTTTCAAATGGAACTTGAAGTTGGTAAAAGGCCCAATCTCTCACTAATGCCATGATGAATCAGTGTCCACATTTAGGCCTTGCAGCTATGCAGACCATTATCCATCTGCACATAAAACATGAACTTCTATGGAACAGCGAGATCATCAACAGTGACTGGACTAAACCCTAAATGGGTTTGGTTTAAAAAAAAAAACAAAAAACCCTACAAGTTAGTAACCAAACAGGCTAAAACTAGTTAATATATAGCAAAATAAAAACACTCCTAAAAACAGGAAAACACATGTTGGAGTTATACCTTATATACAGTTGTGTAGCAATGGACAGTTAAAGTGATGGGAATAGGGCTGTTCGATATAACGATATATATCGGATGACGATATAAAAACGTCTATCGTTTCATTTTACGCTATTGTTTGTTTCGTGGTGTCGCAAAATAAACTGTTTACGGCAATATTTTTTCATCGTTTTGATGGTCACTGTATATTAATTTCTTAAAGTTCTCTCTTTCTCTTACATTTAATATAACCACACTACAGACGGACAAGCGCCGTTTTTAATGTGTTGTCGTTAGCAACAACGACGGTAACAGCATCGCGTGTCCGCTTGTTTATGTTCCACATAAACCTTTCACAATAAAGCTCAAGATCCTGTTGAGACTTTTCAAAATAATCGCGTGAAAGAGCAGATTATTTACAGATGAGAATTAAAAAAAGAGCCGCCAGGTGCTAAAAAAATAAACCTTAGACTCAAACGTTAGAACAGGCTTTTCCCCGCAGCACGCCGTGTAATAAATACTCACAAAGAAAACGGCGGCCTTTACAACTTATGTCTAAAAATGTATAGTTTCATGCATCGGTTAAAACACTCGACTCCAGCTACATGAGGCGCAGCTGGAAACACTTCACGCAAGTGGAGCTGCCCGAGATTCACAGAATTTACAGAAAATGTTATATTTTTGTGATTCATATGGTTATCGGGACGATAAAATTCTTATATCGGGATATGAGATTTTGGTCATATTGCACAGCCCTAGATGGGAAGCATAAAGCCTGTACCCAGAAGGACTAGCATCTTAATTAAATCACAGTATAAATAAGACATGTACTCTACTAGGGTATTAATATTGATAGGCTGAAAGATTAACTTTTATTTGGATCACTTAAGATTCTCCTTAATGATGTCAAACTAAAAGAGAAGAAGTTGAGAAGCACATACCTCCAGCAGAAGACACACTTGTTAGCACATGCGAGGCTGGGGGTAGTCTCCATGCACCGGTGGGACTCAATACCGTAGAAAGTGTGCTTGTAACAACCTCCCCTTCCTCTCAACATAGACTAAAATAAATAAATGAATTACAATTCATGCATTCAGTTTGTCAAAGCTGTAATAGAAATTTGAGATAATTTAAAGGAAGTGTTTTAACGGTTTATTTAAAAGGGTTGATTTCGTTACCTTAGTCCATCGACAAAGCTTCACTCCTGAGTGACTCCCAATCAGTTTATATCCTTCACAAAAAGGTAAAAACACAACGTGTTATAAATACGGCATCAAATCAGTGAAACACTTCACAATGCAGAACTGCACAAGTCAAATTAAGCTGAAAGAAACATGGACAATATACTTTTTATAGCTTTACTTCAGTAAAGCCTTTCAACATTCACAAAGTCTGATTTTTTAATGGCCCCATGCTAACAGCCACTGAACATCTCCAGCAAAGTGTCTACTGGCAGCTTGAAGCCATGTCATTGGGAGAAAGGAGAGAATGTTTCAGATTCCCTTTTTGCACAAAAAGGTCTGTGAGGAAAGTGTTTCAAATGCCCCTGAGGTGGGCCTCTCTATCCCTTTTAACACCATGGCCTCAAACCACTATGAACAGCCGGATGTGGATTTCTCCTCATTCTCCCTCATTAAAAAAAATTGAAAAGAAAAAAATCCGTCCCGCTCTATAATATCTGTCAGATGGAATCCTTTTATCCTCATGACTTGACGCATTCATGAAATCCCAGGAAAAAACACAAACAAACAAAAAAACGTGATAGATTAAAGAAGAAGGGCTGCCTTTCCTTTTCAAAATCATTTAAAATAGCTTTCTAGTAAGTACAGCAGTACAAAGCCACACAAAGAATGTAGGCAGCAAGTTTAAAAAACAAAGCCTCCTATTTTGGAAGCTTGTGTGTGTTGTAGCTGCTATTAAAACCTTCATGAAATATCTAAAACACAAAAACACAGCAGGACATCTGTACCGGGGTGTGTTTGTGCTCGAACTGCTCCCACAGATCTCAGGTTTGATGCAAGATTAGTCAAATACAAAATGTTCCTCATCAAGGCTGTTTGTGGGTATATTTGCAGGAAAGGCTGAATGAATGAAATACACTTTTTTGATTTTTACACTTCAATGTAACAGCTTACCACTGAATCATCTTTTCACAAGTAACAAAAAAAACTGAGTGCAGGTCTACAAGACTCTGGACAACACAGTACTGAATCGGACCTGCTATTAGTGACTTTAACAAGAACAATGATTATCTTTGTGTTTGTGTGTCTCCATGCACTGTATATAAAAGATGGACATGTCTTCTGAATATGAAAAATGAAGTGATGCCATGTGTGCAGCGTCTCTCAGTTCTTCCGGTGAGAGCCTCCCCTCGCCATCATGTCAGGTTTAAAACACAAGATGACGACAATGAATATGCTCAATTCACATTAGACTTCACAAACCAACAGTTGATGTCACTGAGAATGTGTCCGTCTTTTTAATACACTCTATGATAACTGCACCATTTCAGAGAAACAGCATCGGAGAATATGAAAATTATAAAAACAGTTTACACTCATGTGATACTCTGTCTTTCACTCTTGAGCTGCTTGAGGGGAATTAAAGGAGCAGGGAGACAATGTCCTAACTGGTCTTCCACCAAGTAATGAAAGAGACGACTGCCAATTTACATATTAGAGTGACAATTTAAGCACAAAGATACCACAGATATCACCCCCACAACAGGTTTCACACTCTTGACTTTGTGCTTTTCTTGTCTGAACCAAACAGGAAAGCTTTACCTGGTGTGTGGCACAAAGAAGAAGCCAAACTCTGTGTGTTGCACACTACCGGAACTGACTGAAAGTGACATTGGTAAGCTACTTTAATAATTAATAATAATTTACTAATTAACCTCTACCTTCTAGTTATGACTTTCCCTGTCACTATTTTCTTGAAATAGGTTTCACTTGAACCTCGCTGATGGAAAACTATTTTGCACACTGTGCAGCACTGTGTTAAAACTTTTTTGGACAATGCACAAGAGCAGTATGTGACACTGGCATCCAATCCATGCCAGAAAAAGACTATACAGGAAACATATCCTTCCAAGGCTGAAAACCATGAAGACAATGCCAAAACTTTCATCCTTCCTTCTAAATAAAACAAACTGCCCTCCAGGACTAATTGTTGCCAACATAAAACACCACGAAATAGGTCAACATTTGGTCAAATGAAGTGAAGTCCTGTGTTCAGTGTCCTATTTATAGAGTGTTGTGTAAGCTAACTGTGGGGGGTATTGGCTGAAAATGACTGCTGGCTTGTGTTTTAATAGTGGGATAGTAGAAGAGTAGAATAGTAAAATCCAGACCTAATGAGTAAAAAAAAAAAAAAAAAAAAATCAGCACATGGTGCACAGTGGAAAAAAATAGCAACAATATAAATAGTGATGGATTCACAGACCTTTTAAACAGAATATTTTGATGTTATTTCTACTAGATAATGTTAAACCTTAATACAACAGTCCAATTTTCAAATAGCCTCAGTTAAAACAGACACTAGTTATACATTCATATTATTATTTAGACATTAAGTTAACATTAGATTAACATTTTAAGCTAATCTTTAGTCCTGAACTTACTATCTTAAACAAGCAAGAACTGAAATGCACTGCACCCACCCACAGTTTCCATGTTGAACCTTTAAATAACAGCTCATCAGCAAGGTTAAAACGTAATGAAATTTCAGCAACTGATTAACCCAAATATACTCCAATGGTTTCAACTAATTTCTTCTTTCTGCATAGTACGCCAGAGCAATAAGCACTGATAGCCATTAAATACTTAATGAATTGCAAAAATACATCTTTAGCCATATGAGTTACATTAAATTGTTATGCAAATACCTTTTAGTACCACATAAATTTAAAAAAATGGCATAACTAACAATCTATGTTTAAAGTGAAAAAAACTTTGCTGCCCTCTGTGGAAAGATGAAGGTTAAATATATGCTGAGAGCAGCTGGTGCACTCTGTCTGTAATGAGATTTCTTTGGTTTACAATGCAAAGCAATGCAGCTAGATAACATGCATATATTATTCGCAGTCACAAGTGACACCCACCAGATGTTCCTTTAGAAAGCGATATATAATTTTACAAATACACCTTGAAGAACCATAAAACTACCACTGACTGAGTCAGTAAGCTATCAGTGCTGGTAACTTGGCATTTTTGGTTTCTAATTTGCTTTTGTGACTTCTCTTTTGCTAATCCTCAATTTTTTTTTCTGAATCCTCTTTCCTCACCTTGCTTTGTCAGTGCTTCTCTGAGGGCAGGGGTGATCATCTCCCTTCTTTCCCCTTCGTCTTCAATCTTCTGCACTCCGTTTAATTTGGATAGCTTCACCATCTGGCCGTCTCTTTGACTCTCCTCTTTGCTCTGAGGCAGAAACAAAACTTTCAGTCTATTATGGTCTACAGCCATATAAACATTTATATCTATACTAGGTAACAAAAGGAAACAGCTGGAGAGACATTTTGCAACTAATCAGGTTAACCGGCAACAAGTCCGTAACATCACAGAGTACAAAAAGAGCATCTTAGCGAGACGGGGTTTCTCAGAAGTAAAGATGGGCACAGGTTCTGCAAAAAAGGGGATCTAGATCTGCAAAAGATGACAATGTTTATTAATATTAAATTGTGAAAACTGAATGCAATGCTGTAGATGAGCCATCATCAAAAGATTCAGAGAAAAAGACATAATTAAATGATGTCTTATTTATAGTATTTGAAAAAGTTTTTCTGTTATGTTCTGTTGTGTGTGTAAAGAACAAAGTAAAGGCCACATAAATTGAGCATTTTGTTGTAAAGATGATCACGTCAATCCAGCTATGTATATATGTATATATATTTGTTTTGACAAGCAGAATAAATACATTAAGGAATCATTTACACACTTGCAAAAAACCATAAAGACATTACAAATCCAACATTTCCTCTTCAACCTGCCTATTAATTGCATCTATCATTACAATACATATGTATGTGGTCCATATTTAGAAACTGCGAGCGAAAAATACTTTGGCGTCTTTTCATTTTCCCTGCTTTGCGAAAATTAATAAGTTGGGGTTTTTTTTGCTTTCAAATGACCATCACAGGCTGCTTAAAAAGATGGACACTGCTGCAGACATCAACTGTTGTCTAAGAAAGTTGACTTTTGAAAACATGTCCAGGATCCATTTGGAAAAGTGATGACCAACTTTTATACAGCTCTCTGTATCACAACAGCTATTTTTTTTCTTTTTGCTGCATCATCATCAACATCTTATTTCATGCCAGGATTATAATACTGCAATGCAGTGATTTTGTGTATAATGCTAAATATCTTAGATATATTCTGTGGACAAATACAACAAGATTGATTAAATCCTGCAAGAAAACTTTGCCTGGGGACAGAGAAACAGGTGTTACTTTTCAGAAAGACGTGATGGATGACCAGCCTTTAACATTAACCATGGTAAATGACAGCTTCACCCAATTACTGCACCTTTGCCACTTCTTCAGTTTGTCTATAGGGATCTATATGTCACTCTGTCAGCACACTAGGGCCCTTTAGGTGCTAATACAGTGTCAGCAAATGCTGATAAATGTTCAACACACTTGTATTCTTCAAGAATGTAGATAGTTCACAGATTCCTTTGTAGCTCACCGTATGGTACTAACCCCCATAGAACTGTGTGAAAAATACTTGCACAAACCGTTACTGCAAATCAATGAGATTCTTATAGAGTCCATTTTAATCTTTCCTCTCTTATCTCTGGAGTCAGTAGTCTTGAGAACATTTGTACTCTCTCTTACTTGCAAATTTGCAAAAACTTTGATCCCGCAGTAGCAGATTTCTTGGTTAAATGGCTCTAAATAAATGAAAATATTGCGCTATACCCAGTGGAAATTTAATTAAGTCCAGTACTCACTCCCCTTTTAACCCATATATTTGCTTCTTGCAAGTGTAAAAGGAAAGATCATGCTCTTTAAATGCTAAATGTTTTACTCATTTACACCAGTTTGTCTCTAAATATGTCTGCTGCTTGGTGCTGAGCAGATAGAATACAGTGGGCTTCCACAGGATATAGCTAATTACTGCAGGCAAGTTTTCACCTCATGATAGTAAAACATCATTTGCATCAGGGCTAGAAATTATTGGTCAACTGCTATTTCCAATGTGGATTGTTACATGTGCTTCAGTGCACCAGCTTTTCTTTCTCAGTCATCCTGAGTAACCTGCTATCCAATTTATCTCCAGTGCTGACTGGCAGCAGAAGGCTCACCTGCACTCATATGATGCCTGAGAGTGGTTGTCAGGCTGATTCCTTCTCACGCTCCCTCACCTCCATCAGCACTTGCACTATTCCTCACATTTATTATAGGCTGAGTTGGGAATGCCGGCATTCCAGATTTCAGGTTTGTTTTCTGTAGTCTAGTTTACTAACAGTCTAGTTTGGGGAGAAGCCTGAATATGACAGTCTATTGTGTCTGATTCATGATCTTCTTTCTCTTTTGTTTGGTGTTGTTGGTGCTACCATTTCCCTTATTCGGGTCTGTTCATTGGAAGTAATTATATTCCAGTATTAAAAGCTTGTGAAACTATGTTTTGAGCATCTTTGAGCAATAGATTTAGAAATTGTAACATATTACCGTCCAACCCTCTTCAAGGCCTCGGTAGCTCCCAGCATGCACGTCCATGCCTTGGTGCTTCCCAGCCAAGTAGCTACCCCAGTATGTAACAGTAACACAAATTAACTGTTAAACTTAGAGTCTGTGAGAATTTTGCTTCTGTTCTTTGTTTTAACGTAGTTGCAATTAATGTCCTTGGGTGTGGATAAGAAATTATGAGGTCTGTTCTTTGTGAAACTCTTCAGTAAGTTTCTTGTTGCAAGCCTAGAAAATATTTTAATAACTATCTGATCAACTGGAAAAGAAACAAGACAAAGTCAACTTTTCCACAGTCTGTGAGCAGTTGGTTAAATGATAATTGCCTCAATATTAATTCTGAATATAATTTTTGCCAGAATTGAGCAGCTGCTAATCCGTTTTAGTCTCCTAAAGCCTTTGTTAAAAAACAGAGAGCAAGCTTCTCTCTAAATATACTGCCAATTTTATTTGTGAACCTATGCTTCAGGTGTTCACAGTCATCTGTGTAAAATAGCACTCTTTTAACTTAAAACTGGAAGAATGCAAGCCCTTGTAGCTATCTAGTAGCACTATTTGCTCTGTGCATTTCCTCAACAATCATAGCCCCAAATACAGAGGAGGTTTCTCACACCTGACAGCAGCAGTGGTCCCCTAGAGCTCAGTTTTGATAGTAGATGCTGTGAACAAGGAAGCCACGCTGCTTTGTCAGAATACTGTCACATTTCTTTCTTAGATGGAAAAAAGATGGTGCTTGATGATATTTTTACGCGTCATTTAGATCACTGCAAAATGTGTGGGTTGCATGTTTTACTCTGAGTGACTTAAAGCGATGATCTATTCTATTATAGGTGACGTTAAGCTATGATCTATTCCAGTAATAAAGACAGGAGTACAAAAACAACCATACACTGTAAATCAGGGCGAGCAACAGCCATCCAGTGTTTCAATCATCGTGTGAATGGGCCTCAAGTCATTCTTAAAGTTCACCAAAAATCTAAACTGGGAGTGAAAACATGTACAGCCTACAATTTAACACTCAAGATTGGATAAGACTAGTTTGCCACTCAGCCGGCCCAAATGTCCACCTTCACTTAATGCATCTGTGACTCGTACAGTTCTGATAGCATACACAGCACGTAGCCAACGGTGAAACAATCTGTCCCTATGGTGTTTTCATGCAGCCTTGAAAATTTATCTGGCCCTAGTCTCTGGATCCCACTGATTGGCTTTCAGCCTTGACACCCAGTCATGCTTGGGCCAATCTGGGCTAACAGAAATGGGACATCTCACAGCATCGTGTTGTGCACGGGAACCATGACACAACATGGTGCTGTTGCAGATGAATGATGCAATAATACTTCACTGATTGAGTAGCACATGTGAATAAGGGAAAAACATAAAAGTACGGGAGGCAAAAAAAGCCCAAACCATGAACAAGTAGAAAATAAGAAAGACAAACACTCTAAGCTGGCAAAATGAATTCAATATTTTAAAGCTTAACCTTATTATCCAAATATTTTAATATATGTGAATAAGAGAAGCTATTTGTTACCAGTGTTTGCTCCGGCTCCAAAAGAGGATTGCACACCAAGAAAATTAGTCTATAGGTGCACTACTCTCTATACTGTAAAACAATAAAATAACAGTATTTGCCATTATTTTGTGCTTATAACAAGTGTAGTCATATTGTAACAGATATGTTGATGGAACAGCATAAATTCTAAATTTCGAATATTTTTTTTCTACATTTCTGTTTCTAAAACAGTTAGCAGACATTAAAACTTAACAAAAAAAAAAGTGATGATTTATAAAAAATAAAAATAAAAATAAATAATAATAACAATAATAATGATAAAAATTAAAATTAAAAAGGCCTGCAGATGAATCAAAACTCCCCTGCACCCCTAAGAGCTCAAAATTGTTGTTTTCACTATGTAATCTGCCTGAGGACTTTTAACTAGGGTGCATTTTGCACACAGGAGGTTTAATAAAGCCAGTCCAGTCCAGAATCTGAACATGTTAATTTATGCCAATCAATGTTTCTGAAAATATAGAATATACCTTAGTAGTAGTTATACTGGCATCTTATGTGTGCTTTTTTCCTTTGGCTAGTGAGCTGAAAACATAAAAACGGAGCCAAAATTGCTGCGTGCCAGCTCAGGTTAATGATGCGTTTTACACTAACTCCTAACTGGCAACAGTCCCACAACGTAAAATCGACCACTCTGGCAGAAATGGAAGACTCTTATGACAAAGTTTAGATGCCAATACTATAAACAATTGTAAAAAATCAATTTAGGACAACAATGCAAAATGAATTTTGCAGGCACTTGCTAGAATAAAAATGGAACTACAGCCAAAGACTGATATAGATTAAGGCCACAGCCAATCACAGCCTGTCCATCACTGAAGGAAAAAAACAAAACATGTATTCATGAAATGTTTAGCAGTGATCAAGTCATCCTGATTCCATCTGGGATACAAGCCACATGGACACCAGTACAGACAAATCCTTCCAGTTTCAGTTTTTATCAGTCAATAAATGCAAACTTATATTTACTCTTACTGAGCACTCAAAGCTCATTTCACACTACAAGCCAAACTTACCAATTCACACAGTGTTTTATTAGTTTCAAGAAATATTTGGTGTCTTTAAACACCTTTTACCTCCCATGCACACATTCATAGGTCAGTCGATGCATCTAAGGGGTAATGTGTGGTTTAGTATCTTGCACAGGGGCACCTACATCAACTTAATGGCAAAAAAAAGAGAAAGACAGGTTGGGCGAGGTAACCTACTTATCCAAGCACGAGGTGATTTGTGCGTGAATTATTCAGCTACTGACACTACACCATAATTGTAAACTAAAAACGAACAGGAGACTGATGTTTATTTCAGTGTAATGGGGTAGAGAGCATTAAATGCCACAAGGAAACTTGTGAAATCAGCGTGGGATATAAAACCTGTAAAAAAAAAAAAAAAAAAAAAAGAATTGAAAAAAAAAATCCTCCCTTTCATCATTGTAATGGTATTTGTAAAGCTGGTCCTCTTACAGTATTACAGATGTCAAATTTAAAGAAAATGTAATGTTTTACTAAAAATCACCATAAAGAGCCAGAATTAAGCCTGAAGAGTGTAACAAGCCCCACAGATACAGCATTTTCTAGTCACAGTTTGATTACTCACAGAGTATTCAGCTTGGCTAAATACCTGCTGTCTCTTGACAATATTAATGCTCAAACTAATTACATCTTACACTGCTCGCTCTGTGTGAACAAATTATGCAAAAGCAACATAAATTTGTTACTACAGGAATCCAAGTCATCTCTGGCATCCACGTGTGATGGCACAAATCATCCCAGAGCAGTTACAATTAAATCTTACATGACAGGTTAGGAATAAAGATGACTGCCTTGGGTATCATAAACAAATAGTCTATGGGTATATCTTTGGGGAAAAGGATAACAGCAGCTTGATCATAAAAATTACATGAAAACACCTCATGAATTAAAAAAGAAAAAAGAAAAGAAGTCTGACTCTTCTTACTGTGGAGGGCATAACTGAAGAGTACTGATCAACCCAGACTCCTCAAGTCATAAACTAATGTCTCTTTAACTTCCCAGCTGTGCTGTATAAACACATTTGTGCTGTCCTTACAACGTAGTCCGTCCTAACCTCCAAGAGCGTCTAGACTGTAATATTACTGTCACACAGGAAGAGATGAGCCTGGGAGAGCATGGACAGCACAAAGCATTTTGCATTCAGTGCATTAAGTCTCCTATGAACCGCAGTCAAATGAAGCATAATATTCAGTAACCCAAAGGAGCACATACAGCGAAAATAATAATTTCACATCTATCAAAACACAACAGAATAAAATACTTGTGTGCGTCTTCAGGACAGGAGCTGCCTCCACACTAAAAGTTTTCTGGATGTAAAGTCGACCGAGACAGAAGTTTGTGTTTTGACTGTGGCAACATTAGTAAATAATTCTGTGAATGTCTTTTTATGATGTAACATTTCTGGTGAAAGAAGCTTAAAGTAGAGTGTGATCACTTCAAAATGTCAAATACTATAAAGTAACAGTAAATGCATGGCACAGTAGTGCCGTGGTTAGCACCACGTATTAGAGCAAGAATGTTCAAGTTACCAATTAGTCGCCTGCCGCTATACCCAGGATGGAGGACCGATTTGCACATCAGGACTGCTACAGATCTTTACGACACTTTAAACACACAGCTCTGCTGTTAAAGCGATGAATGTATATTGTCTGCAAGTGACAGTCTATGGCTGTCTGTGTTTCTGTGTTAGCCCTGTGATGGACTGCTGATTTGTCCATCATTTACCTCAATTCTGTCCCAGTCCCCCTGTGACCCCTCACTTCAATTAATAAAATGGATGTATAGCAATGATACAGTCACAACAACTATCATTATCAATTTAAAATAACAATAATAATGATACTTTCAGTTGCTCCCTTTTTGACAAAGAGCTGCCACATCAAGTTGCCAAATCATGTTGGATTTGATTTGGCAATTTATTTGAAGTTTTTTTTTTTTTTTTAGCATTTCAGCTGAAATTTCCCTTATTTTAAGTTTTTACACTGGATGCCCTTCCTGATGTAACCCCAAAGGACTTTGGTGTAGTGTGAATGGGCACAAGCGGTGAAACTGAAATTATAGTTAAAAGTTCAAAATCTATGCACTCATTCACATTTTCTAAAGTGGGCCTACACTATGGAAAATTCCTGTACTGATACTAATCTATCTTGTGTTGTTGTTGTGTATTATGAATTTCATCTTTATCTGCCAACAAGCAGACTGAAGTCCAAAAAGGCTCATTTCTGCAGTGCATCAGTGCTTCCTGAACTGAGTACAGAGGTTTTGAGGTAAAGCATACTAACAAAAATGTCACGATGTACATAAAAAAAATAAGAGATTTATATCATTTGGCATTATTCATGATTAAAATCAATAAAAATGAAAATCTGCAATTGAATGAAGTAATTTCTCTTTTCTTGAATTTCCAATTTCTTCCATTTTTTTGAATGAAACTAATGAGCAGCTTACACTAATCTGCTACATTCAAAGTGGTACATTACAGGGTACTCGTCTGTCCACTTTATATAAGCTGTCATAGATCTTTATAGGACAGCCTATAACAGCAGAGTGATAATGTCTCTTCTTTTTCAATTTTTTCTTGAGTCACTCATCTCTCGCAAGTCTGTGGAGTGGGCGTCCTAACTATTACGCAAGCCTCCACTCCTCGTCTGTCGGGGTCTGGTGTCTATCAAACCATCTGCCATTTCTCCTTTAATGATACCACTCTTATCTCTTTACTGAACGCACTTACACTGGATGAAGGTGGTGGGAGCTTAATGCCACAGTGATGCCTGCTTGCAGACCTTGAAATGGAAATGCTGAAAATAGAGCTGCTGGATGATGACATTGGAGTGACAGTTTAAAATGACTCAAGAATAACAAAACTGCAGGTTTATGAGGGGAATTGCTAAGTACTGTATACACAACTCATATTTACAAGTACGAATACTAAGCTCTGCTTAGTTCTAAGGGTTTCTGCTGTCAATGTGTGAAATAACACGAGCATATGTATTGCAAAAAGTGGTGCTAACATGTTGGCGGAGGAAGCCTGACCTTTGCTTTCTTAACGCTGTTCATAATATTTCCCAGATCCTCCACGTCGAGCACCGTTTTTTTCTCATCTGGCAGACCGGACTCATCTTCATCACTGCTGGATTCCACTAGATCATCCTGGGGAAAAAATGAAAGAAGAAATAAAGAAGCACAAAAAGTGGTTAAAAAAACAAGGTCAAAATGGAAAGTCGGGGACACGGTGATAAAGATGAATGGCATGTAGTAAAGAAAGGCTCACATATGGTCCAATCCGTAACAAATTTAAAAAAAAAAAAGAAGTTGTGATTGAGTGAGTGTGCTGATGTGGAACACATTTATTGAACATCGTTATGTCCTCCTGGGCTGCCTGATTAAATAAGAAAACTATGTATGCGTTTATGGCATTTCAGCAGATTTATCACGACACATGGCCGACATGTGCAGCAGGAGAATAAAATGCATGAGTGGTACAGCGGGTACATAAATCACCACGATGGTCCCCTCGCCACAGTTCTCAGCTCCTCTCGGTTCCGGCTGAATGTCACCTCTGCTGAGTGTTGCAGACAGAGGGGAGGAAGTCTCAGCTAGAGTTGGCTCTGAGGTCCCCGCTACCATGACAACTGATCATCTGTGTGTGCTGTGATGCATATGAAGGCTGTGTGCGCATGTGTGTACATAAAATGTCTTTTTGTACTTGTGAAATGTGTAATTTTAGAGAGCGGTGGGGGGGAAAAAAGTGCTATTTTCATATTTTCACATGATAGACCGGTGTTAAGTGAAATACAACAATTTTCATGCAGAACATTAAATAACGCCATGCTGCACCTGAAAGTGCACATCGCTGCTACTAAATAAGGACCTAATAAGCCAAGTATAACACTCCTGAGAAATTCAGGCGTCTGATCTGATTTTAATCACATTGTTGAAGGAGTGCAACATGAAGCCATTAGCCTGGCCAGTCTGTTTCAGACTCCTGCTTGGAGTTCTAAAGTGCCCGTGTAATGTCATATTACATTATCCTAACCCAAAGGACAATTCTCCAACTAGATGTAAGCTGGATGCTTTCTCTATCTTTCTTTCTCCAGTTCTCTTTACCTGCTTCATTTAGAGTCGGTGGGACAAGCCTGGAGTCAAATAGTGAGGAAATAATATTACAACGTGTGGTATCGTATGCACAAAGCTGTTCTGATGATAGTTAACATTTTTATGTGGGTGTTTTTACTTTTATTTGTAGGCTGTCTATAAAAGATGACAGAGGCACCCTGATGTCACCCATTAATTTGTGAACTCTTTTTTTTTTTAAAGCATTTTGGGCGTCCATCATAGCCTTTTGGAGAGAGAGAGAGAGAGAGAGAGAGAGATCAATATCACTGAGACATCGAGGACAGTTGTGCCGCATGTACAGCAGTGGCTTATAAATCACATGCTAGGCCCACCCGAAAGCTTACCCTGGATTTATCCCCATTTCTTACTCTAAATGTAAACAGAATGATTTTCATGAAGTATTCAATAAGACGTGAATCACCTCTTGCTGGCCTTTAGAAACCACTTGGACATTTTTAAAAGCAGAACCCATGGCTATATTTCATATTCTGACTATAGTTTATAATCTCAGTCAGAAGCCAGAGAAATCAACATTTTTTCACTCAGAAGCTTGCTTTCACTATTATATAAAAATAGAGACACGCTACCAAAACTTGGACAACTGGTGTGGACCAATAAATATTTTTTCTGTCTGTCACACAGCAGGTAGATGTTTGCTGTAATATTTAAGAACAGCTGAATGAATGTTCAGAAACTAAATGGCTTATCAGCTAGTCATTTTAAGCACAAGGCCAGCCTTCACCCACAAAAGAACAGATTTGGTGATAATTAACATCGAGTATTCACAGCTTTGCCCATCAGCAGGGGCAAAAGGGGCGTTTGAACTACTGTTATAGATAATAATATTAAGATATACTATCTTAAAACAATCGCTCGGAGAGAATGACAGAAGCAAGAGGATGTCTCCTTTTCTCTGTCTGGGTGCTGGTTCCCTTCAAAAGTACAGGAAGAAACGTCCAATGGCAATTAAACACGGCTCCTAGAAAAGCTGCTAAACGTTGATACAAAGTTTCCAAGTTGGCAATAATGAAGCGAACTGATGCGTGATAATGACAGCTGGAAGTGAGAGGCGTGTCAGGCTGCCAAGCTGAGACGGTATAGGCTCAAACATATTTAAAAGCAAATATCTGGATCCCAAAAATGTGAATAATTGAATATTTTGATGAAGACTTTAATAAAAACAACTTTCCTGCCCTTACCTCAGAGCTGTTATTCTGTGGAGAGGCCTTCTTCTCTTCTTCCTGTCGCTCCTTCCTCTTGTTCTTACAGGAGCCCTCAGTCTTGCACTTCCCACTGCAGCTCTTTTTCTCGCCCTTTGCCAGAGTCTTTAAGCGGTTCAGGAACTTGACCTTCCAGGTCAGGAAGTCTGCCTGGATGCTGCCATTAAGACTCTTCACCACATTACAGTCGCCTTCTCCCCTGGTCATGATTCGTCTGCCACTCAGCATCCACAGCCACTTGTCCACATTTTTACACACCTGTATGAAAAAAGCAGGTTGAATTCTTAGTAATTACTGAAAGCACTGAAGTGATTCAGGCTTAATAAACTGCTGAGCTACAGCCTTGAAGCTTTAGACATCCTCTGAATAGCTGACTATTATCAACCAGTGTCATTCTTCTCATTTTGTGAAAACCTTTCATACCGTGTTGTAATGGCCAACATAGACAGAGTTTCCAAGGCCAAACACTGCATATCTGAGTCCTTTCAAGTAGGTCTTCCCATATCTGAAGTCAGTGGATGCCTCTTCGAGCCACTTGCAGAACCACTCAGCATTTTCTGTGGGCTGTCCATCAGTGTAAGTTGCCACAAGAAACACGCACACCGACTTACTGATGCACTAATGGGAGAGGTAAACACAGCATGTAGGAAAGAGTTAAACAGGAGGAAAAAAGCTTAGTGTTTCTTCATTCAAGACTTTTTTTGTCCAAATATGGAAACACTTATCTGTGGGACTAACTAGGGACGAAATGCAGTGAGAGGTTGATACACTAACACTGGACACTAACTGGATGTACTGCTGACACATAATTACGTACCAGCTAGTCCTAATTAATTAAGCAATTACTAACACCCTACTCTCGCCTGTGGCTACAAACTAAGCAGCAGCAGATGCAATAAAGAAGCCACTTGAAGTGGTATAGGCATTCCTAGGTGTTTTCAGCATGTCCAAATGGAAGCAAACCCCAGGGCAGAACACCGTGAAGATGTTATTTTTCCCGACTGGCTTGGGAATCTATGTATCTGCATCTGGTGGAAGGGAAGTGCCAGAGAGAGAAGGAAGTCTGAGCAAGTCTGGTTAGACTGCTGCTGGAGAATAGAATAGAATAGAATAGAATAGAATTCAACTTTATTGTCATTGCACATGCACAGGTACAGGGCAACGAAATGCAGTTTGCATCCATCCAGAAGTGCTTTAGTGATATAGATATATTACAATATATATTAGCAATAATATAGATATGTGAGTATATTACAGAAATGGGTCTATTATGGTATGTTATAATGTACACGGTATGAAGTATGTTGTGAATATTCTATAACTATAAGTATGTACAGGCTGTAGTGAGTACAAGCTATGTACAGGATATGGACAGGATATAAATATGAAAAACTATACAGAATATGAAATGAAATAAATAACTTTACAGAATCTGGGATATACAGCTATACAGAAATGGGAACTATGCAAGTTGTAAACAGTTGTAGGATTAAAAATTATCGAATGTACAGAATGATTATTTACACAGAGCTATACAGTAGTGCAGTTAAGATAAGTGAGGGTGTAGATAGTTTCTACAGAGGCTATATAAAGTGGTTGTGAGTGGTGGTTCAGTCCATGTTATTATTGTGTTTGAGGGTACAGTTGTCCATTGTGGGTGTGTGTATGTTCAGTCCATGAGTTTAACGTGGGTCAGATGTCAGGAGGCAGAGTTCAGGAGTCTGACAGCTGTGGGGAAGAAGCTGTTCCGGTACCTGGTGGTCTTAGTCCGGAGGCTCCTGTGGCACCTCCCAGAGGGCAGGAGGGTGAAGAGTCCATGTGATGGGTGACTGGGGTCTTTGATGATTTTCCCAGCCCTTTTCAGACACCGCTTCCTGTAGATGTCTTTTATGGCAGGAAGTGGTGCTCCGGCGATGCGCTGGGCAGTTTTCACGACCCTCTGCAATGCCTTCCGGTCCGAGGCAGAGCAGTTCCCGTACCAGACTGTTATACAGTTGGTCAGGATGCTCTCGATGGTGCAACGATAGAAGTTCACCAGGATGTCTGAGGACAGGTGGTTCTTCCTCAGAGTCCTCAAGAAGAAGAGGCGCTGGTGAGCCTTCTTGACCAGCTTGGAGCAGTTGGTCGTCCAGGTGAGATCCTCGGAGATGTGGACTCCCAGGAACTTGAAGCTGCTCACACGCTCCACAGCCGTCCCCTTAATGTGGATGGGTGGATGTGGGTCAGCATTCCTCCTGTAGTCCACGATGAGCTCCTTGGTCTTCTCGGTGTTAAGCAGCAGGTTGTTTGTGTCGCACCACTCAGCCAGACGATCCACCTCCTCCCTGTAGGCGGCCTCATCGTTGTCACTGATGAGGCCAATCACCGTGGTGTCATCTGCAAACTTAATGATGGTGTTGGAACCATCAGCAGGTCTGCAGTCGTGGGTGAAGAGGGAGTAGAGGAAAGGGCTCATCACACAGCCTTGTGGTACACCGGTGTTCATTGTGATGGTAGATGAGCAGCGGTTATCCAGCCGGACATGTTGGGGGCGGTTGGTCAGGAAGTCCAGTAACCATTTGCAGATGAGGGAACTGATGCCCAGTGTGGCGTGGGTGTGGTCCTTGGCCAGCTGCAGAGGAGGCGTGACGCAGTGAGCTCCCGGGGCGGCGCAGGGGCGGGGTGAACAGGTGTGCTGGGATCTGACAGTGATTGTGTCTCTTTATGTGTTGGCAGTGACAGACGGAGAAGGAGGTGACAGCAGAGAAAGAGAGCGCGGAGTATATGTGTCCAGTACAACCCCGAGCTAATAAAAAGTTCTGCACTGTCAAAGTCGCTCCGGCTGGTATTTCTTGGGTCCACCGTTACACCCAGGTCTGTCAGTTTCCTGATGAGTTGTGAGGGGTGGATTGTGTTGAATGCTGAACTGAAGTCTATAAACAGCATTCTGGCGTAGGTGTTGTTGTTGTCCAGGTGTGAGAGGACAGAGTGCATTGCGATGGAGACTGCATCCTCTGTGCTCCTGTTCCGGCGGTATGCGAATTGGTGGGGGTCCAGGGTGGGGGGGAGACAGGATTTGAAGTGTGCTAGGACCAGCTGCTCTAAGCACTTAGTGATGATGGGGGTGAGTGCTACTGGGCGGTAATCATTGAGGCAAGATGGGTTGGAGTTTTTGGGTATCGGGACGATGGAGGTGGATTTGAAGCAGGCCGGTACCACAGCGTGGGCCAAGGACAGATTGAATATGTCTGTGAGCACTCCTGCAAGCTCCCCAGAACACGCTCTGAGAACACGCCCGGGGATGCCATCAGGGCCTGCAGCCTTGTGGACATTGATCCTGCTCAGCACCGCTCCTACATCGGTGGGGGAGAGAGTCAGAGGTTGGTGGTCTGGCGTCATGTCTGCTTTGGTTGTGGTTGTGGGGTTCCCTCGCTCAAAACGACTCAAAAAGCAGTGGAAAATGGATGGTGGATGTTTTTTTGTTACTGAACCAACAGTAGCTCAAATCCACAAATAATGCAGTCATCTATTTTCTTCTGTTTACGTAACTCGGGGTCACAGTTGGGGAGGAATCTCTAAACAAGAGGCAGAGTACACCCTGGACAGGTAGATGGAAGCTGGAGTATCCAAAAAGGTTCATGGTACTCCGGCTTCCTCCCATCTCTCCATATGTTTGAAATGTTTGAAATAAAATGAACTGAACTGAAACAGGGTCAAATGTGCCAAACAAAAAGGTTCCTTCCTCTGATGCCTGACCAGTAAATCAGTCGCACTGAAGGAGAGATGTCTGCAGACACATTTCACGTAGAGCTTTTCTGTCACTGAAAACTGTATCACTGTCCCTTTGAATAAATAGTTATTTTCCTTTTTCTGCTGTCAACCAGCCAACCAATCTCCTATTCATCTCGAAATGCAGCACAGAGGGACTGTGCTCACAAAAATAAAAAGACTGATGAAAACAATCCATCTTGCTGCAGATGAGCAGGAACATGTTTGCTCTCTGCACCGGCCGTTTGAAGGCTCAAGCAGAAATGAAGCTTAAGCTGAGCTGGCAGTAATAGAACTTGAGGCTTATCACGCCAGTGTTTGCTGTCAAGCTTTGAAAATAAGAGTAACGATTTTTATTTTCCTTTGATTAATTCTGTTCTAATCAGGTGTTCCCTGGAAGTACACACAGGCAGGTCTTATGAGCTCACAGTTACATTTTAGAGATTTAATTAGCACCCAACAGCTGCTTCTGAGCATCCTGTAAACAGCATTTAATTGCTTACAGAGTACCCATCTGACAGCTGCATTAATCTTTCATTTATTCTCTATGATGCCACAGGTAGGGGTGATAAAGAAAAGTTTGCCAGGTCTCCTTAGAGGATCTGTGGAACCAGCTCCCAGTTTGGATTTGGGGTGTAGACACCATCTTACTTTGCAGATTAGTCTTAAACTTTCCTTTTAGATAAACTATTAGACAAGTATTACTAAATAGTAGAATTAAATATTTGGGTTGGCCCATATGCCCTTGAACCACCCTCAGTTATGCTGCTAGTGGCTCTGGACCTCTTGTGTTTTGTTGTGCAACTAGCCTCTGGTCACTTTCCCTCCATATGCACTTACATATCAACACCTTCTCCCTCCAGCGGTGTCTATGGTTTCCAAGATGCACGGTCCCTGTCCGGCTTCACTGGTCCATCAACCAGCCAACTATGTCACTTGTGTGTCGTTTGTCATCTCTGTGCTAACCTTCTCTGTCTATACTTCCCCCATACTCCCCAACAGGACTTGGCAGACACCTAGCATTCCCCTGAGAAGTGTTTGCTCACAGGGTGAAACAGTACAGGGTCTCTACCTTACAGTATAAAGCAGTCTAATATGAAACTGAAAAGCATATTCTGCTTTGGTTGGCTTACCTCATCAGCAAGCTGATCATCTGGATCGTAGTCCTTCATGTCAATCACCTCGGCTGGTAAACCCAAAGACTTCACCTCCTCTGACAGCTCGTTCGCAAAGCCCTAAACATATGGAGAGTCTCAGATGGTGCTTTTAAGATGTCAGTAAAGACTAAATTACCACATGCTGAGTACTTTTCAAAATACTATCGATTTAAATTTGAGTTGCGTTTAATGTGCTTGATTACATGTGTGTAAAATTTAGTGCTCAGAGTTTTTGACTCAGGAACTGGTTGATGAAATTTAGCTTAGCATTGCTGTATGCAACAGAAAGCTTTACTACCACTGTGCTTTGTGAGATGAGGAGTGCTACTGATGCATTAAAATGCAGTAACTTTACCACGCTAGAGCAAAAATATGCACAAGGGTAATGAATTGTTATTGCAGACTGTGAAAGTTACACATGAGCCTTGATACAGAAACTGTTAATCAGTGTAGTGATTCAGGTTGTCAATGATCTGTAGAGTAATTATAATTACTAGTATTACTATTTTGTTTTATTTTTAAAAGGGTAAAGGGGTTTGCGTGTCAGTGGCCCCCTGTGACAGGAGAGACAGGCTGGAAAACCAACAGGAGGTTTCTGATCAGTCGCTTTCTCTGTGTCTCATATTTTCTCTGCTCTCATCTGGTCACTTTAGATTTGCAGGAAATAACTTTTGTACCTTTGCAGTCCCGGTTTGTGAGCCATAGAAGATTTTGACTCCTGACACATGAACCTCCTTGGTCTCTCTGTCGTTCTTCTTTGCAGCTTTGTCAACTTTGTCGTTCTTCTCTTTGCTGGCATCTTTAGAAACGCTTTTCTGAAAGCAGATCAGTGCAGCGATAAATGGAGCTGTTTCCGGTCAAGACAGCGAGACCTTAAGAAGCACTGCAGAGACCGTTTAGAGACTAAAACACATACACAAATTAGAGTAAGGTATGAGTAAGTGCCTCACCTTCTTCAGTAAGAACCAGAGCCCAAAAACAAGCGCAGCAGCTGAGTACAGGTACAACCTGCTGTGCCATAACCACATGAAATAGCTCTCAGTGGGACTGCGGGCATCCTGAGAAACTGGAGGGAGAAAACACATCAAACTGAGTCCTCAGATCCTGAACTGCTTTGATGAAGAAAACAGCCACATCATATTTGTTTCTGCCAAACCACAGCTGACCACATGCAACAACAAAACAGAATTAAATCCCAACCTGAAGCTACCTGCGAAAAATAAAAGTCGGGGGACTGGCGAGCAACGCATGCTAGCTAGTAATGCTACCCTCCTTTAGCCAAAACACAGCTTGAAGAGAGTTTTCAGTTGCTTTAAATATTTAAAATAAACTCACCTTTTGAATCCGAGGCAGAGACGCTGGAGGCCAAAAGCAATACAAATACGATAAAAGTTGGCATTGCTGCAAGTAACTACTTGCACACAGTCTTCAGCACCTGAAGCTCTGCGCAACCATATTCTTTGCCGATATGAATGCTGGGAAGTTGAGTTCGGATCGTCCAACGGCTTGAGTTTGTTTGCTTATGGACATTCAGACTTTTTAAAAAGCAGCTGAAGTTAAATTAAACGATGAAATTCATCTTCTTGCATTTAATTTTGAATATTTTACTCATTCATACCTATATGCTTTATTTTGAAAGTCTATAGAGGAAGTGGTTCTATTACACTATGTCTATTTTGATTTTCTTGTTGTTTCCAGAAGGATTTTTAATTTGTCCTTTTTATTTTAATTCCTTTTAACATTTTGTAAACTGACGCCAGATGAGGAGACCCGGACATTAAAAATAAAATGAATGCAATGTCAATTGATATTGAACAAATAACTGCACTTATGCATTCTGGTAAGCTAGCTCGGTTACAAATACCTCTAGTCGTTTTTGTAGATCGCCCTCTTGTGGTCATATGGAGGAACTGCAATAGACCGATTAAAATATGCTAACGTTCAAATTAATTACAACACTGAGGCTTGAGAAAAGCTGTGAGCTATTTTCTGGTAGTTGTGTTAACTTCCGTGATAATGTGACAACTATTACTAGGCGAAATCACTAACGTGCAGAGAAAAGTATGATAATGTAGGAAGAAAGAACTGCAGGTGGCTTTAAATTGAAACGGAATATTTTCTGCCCTCCAGTGGTCACAGCGGCGAACTGCACATAGAAATTCGTCAAACATGCATTAATGTAGGCATGACAGCGGCATTAAGCACGTCCGATTATTCATTTCAAAATAAGACTTACACGTAGTTCAAAACGTTTTTAATACTTAACGCTGTCAATAACAATAAATAAGAATAGATTGTGCTGTCAGACAATTAAATATGATGTTATCTCATAACTCTGCAGCCATTAATCTAACAGTGCCCAATTTATGTGGCGTTTTATTTCGAAAATAATAACAGTTTGAAAAGTTAAATTTCATAAATATGTATTTAATTATGCATATATGTATTTATTTAATTTATTAAACGAATAACAACAAAGAAAACAAAACTGACTCGGAACTGATGTTCGAAGTCACAGTTTCATACCGAACAGCCATTTAGGATACACTCGAAGAATACGGGTGGTGTTGTGATAGCGTACGTTTCTTGTCAGCGGCGCTTGCTTCGCAACTGTTTGTGGTAATCGCAAATATGTCGATATTTACGCCAACGAATCAAATCCGGCTGACCAACGTAGCGGTGGTGAGGATGAAGAAAGGCGGGAAGCGATTTGAAATCGCCTGTTACAAGAACAAAGTTATGAGCTGGAGATCAGGAGCGTGAGTACCAGGAGATGTTAACGCCTCCTGTGCCTGATTGCTGTTTTACTTCGTTGTTGCTAGAGGAAACTTTGACAATTCATTTCTCTTCCACTTTAAATCCTCTCGATGGTCGTTACATGCTAAATCAGCAAAAAATGCTCCAAAACGTCATGTTTTCATTACAGAGAGAAGGACCTGGACGAGGTTTTGCAGACGCACTCTGTTTTCGTCAATGTTTCCAAAGGCCAGGTGGCGAAGAAGGATGACTTAACCAAAGCTTTTGGGACTGACGACCTTACAGAAATCTGTAAACAGGTATAAAACATCCCCATACGTACACATTGTAAGCATAAGCCATGCCATTTACTGCATGTAGGCTTGGTTGTTTTGTTTTTTCTCCTGAAGATCTTGGCCAAAGGAGAGCTCCAGGTGTCAGACAAAGAGAGGCAGACTCAGCTGGAGACCATGTTCCGGGATATAGCTACTATTGTGGCAGAGAAGTGCGTCAACCCTGAAACCAAGAGGCCGTACACAGTCAGTCTGATTGAGCGGGCCATGAAGGACATCCACTACTCTGTCAAGCCCAACAAGAGCACAAAGCAGCAGGTGAGGAGGATACCATGTGTTTCCCTTTCTTGTGTTGTGTTAGTAAATGGGCTGGTTCTTATTTAGCATCTTTCTACTTTACCTGAGCACTCAAAGCCCTTTAAGCAGATATCTGGGGAGCTCAGAGTAGAGGTGCTGCTCGTTCATGTCAAAAGAGCCAGTTTAGATGGTTTGGTCATCTCAGGCCTGCTGGGCACCTCTATTTGGAGGTTTTCTGGGTATGTATGTATGTATGGAGACCCTGTGGGGGGATGCAGAACCTGCTGCAGAGCTTAAATTTCTTATCTGGCCTGAGAGCACCTCAGGATCTCCCAGGAGGAACTGGAGGCTTAACATGGAGCCAACAGCAACTTCAGATGGAAAATAGTGCACGAATGGGTGTATTTTCCTTTAAAGTCATTAAAAATCATGTTAAATATATTTAAAAAAAATTCTAATTCATCCATCCATTTTCTTTAAAACTGGTTTTATATATACGGGTCTTGAGAGAGGTGGCTGGCGTCTACTCCATAGCATTAGGGCATCCTGGCTAACACAGACAGACAACCTCAGGCTCTCATATTCACCTACTGCCAATTTTGAATCACCAGTTCCTCTGATAGTCCAAAGACTACGAGATGAAAACCCACACAGACACAGGAAGAACAAGCAGACCCCACTAGAAAGTTCAAGCCAGGAAGCTTCATATTTTTTCAGTAGTTTGAGTTTTGTGTCTAAAACAAATAAATAGACGAGAGTGAATTCAAAGTCTTTTGCCAGTGACAAGTAAACAAAGAGCAACTAAATGTTTGAAGCTCGGTGATCACACATACTCTGCCCCTCTGACTTCAGTTTGTTGGTGTGGAAGTTGTTGCAGTTATAATCTGTGTATTTCAGGCCTTCTCTGCAGTGAATGATGATGCTTTTTTACATCATTGATAAACAGATGTGCGCTGTTGTTTTCAGGCCCTGGAGGTGATTCGGCAGCTGAAGGAGAGCATGGAGATCCAGAGAGCCCACATGAGGCTGCGGTTGGTGCTGCCAGCCAAAGAGGCCAAGAGGCTGAAGGAGAAGCTGAAACCGCTCCTGCAGGTCGTGGAGAGTGAGGATTTTGATGAGGAGCTGGAAATGGTGAGCGGCGTTTAATGGTATTTGTGGTTGTGACTGAATAATCTCTACTTTCATTCAATAATATGAACAATTCCATGAAGCTCTGCAGATCAGCTTTGTGTTTTTTAAACTGAAATTTTGTCTCTTACCATATTATAATGTAAAGCCAATATTATTATCCCTTTATTACTCTTTATTTTTCCCGGGTGTGCGTCTGTCAGGTGTGTCTGGTGGATCCCGGCTGCTTCAGGGAGATCGATGAGCTGATCCGCTGTGAGACTAAAGGCCGAGGCTCTCTGGAGGTTCTCAGTCTCAAGGATGTGGAGGAGGGAGATGAGAAACTATAGTAACCCTGCCCGTCAGAACTCTGCACCTTATCCACACTAACACGCTTCATTAGGGCACACAGACTGCAAACTCATGAAAAAAAATCTATGTTTATGGTCTGATTTATCACAATTTCAGCCACTTTCACCCTGTAAGGATTAATTTGACTGAAAGAAGTTATAATTTGCTGAGTGGAATATATTTTGAAAGCAGGTTTGAGAATTTATGCCTGAACTTTAAAGTCGGTGCTTATTTCTGATGTTTTTTCTTTTATTTATTCACTTTTTTTTAAGTCGATTACTAATTTAGCAGAACGTCTACACAAAGTCGTGTGCCATGTAGTCGCGCTCAGTATCCCATCCTATTATCTGTGGATCATTTCTTTATCCTGGTAAATTCTATTTTATTATAATAAGTTTGGTCTGTAATAAACACTATACAAAATATTATCTCTTGGGGGATTTTTCTCATATACGCTGCTTTGCAGAGGCGGCGCAGTGGTGCAGTGGTTCACACTGTCTGCTCACAGCAACAGGGTTCCTGTTGCCTTTTACCTAATGACAGCTGGGAGGGGCTCCAGGCCCCCAAGACCCAGAATTGGTAAAGCAATTAAGAGGATGGATAGTAAACCAGCACAGGGTAATGACAAATTCACCTCTGTTTTATTCTTTAAGAAAAAAAATAATGTACAGAATTCCATGGAATATCCTGTTTATCTTAAAGGTGTTCAGAAAGGTGACAATACAGCATTTGTAAATATCATTAGTAGAAGAAACTATAAAGTAAAAGTGAGATGCAGCCCAAAGAGTGATGCAACTGTTGTTGTTTTTTTTAATTAGAAGTCAAACAAAAGAAATACAGCTGAGAAATCAGATCCTCGTTCACACATGAATATCAGAGACTGTCAAATTCAGAATGAGGATATTTTCCACAGTTTTCCTTTCTCACATGCAGCACACACAGGAAACGGTTCACTTCTGCTTGTTGGATTATAATTATTGTGTGAGTAGGATGAGTACGTTTATGGTCTTATTCGCCACTGGGCCACAAATATTCATCTATTCAGAGACTCTGGCTTTATTTCCATCAAACATTTTCAAAAGACTGAAAAACTGATGGTTATATGATTTTTAAATTGCCCCTCACACCTCTTCATCTGCTCAGTGGCATAACTAGTTAAAAGAAAAAAAGTCAAACAACTTTATTAAAACATGTTTCTGAATAATTTGCAGTGCTTTTCTGTGTCCAACAGTTCAGTCCATGTAAAGTTGTATTGCTTTATTTACACAGTAAAATGTATTTGTGCGATAAGTTTTGGGATCGTTATTATCGGTCAGAATTGGTAATTTCATCAAGTAATGCAACAGACACCCAAAAGTATCACTTGAAAGTAATTTAAACTGTATAACAGTACTGCATTATGAACAGTTTGCTATCTTCACTGGAGGTGAAAACACTGCAAAGCAACATGCAAAGTTAAAGTCCTGCCCACATCCCTATCAGTGAAACTAGCCCCATGATAAATGACTTTCCAGTGCTGTGTTCATTACTTTTAAGCCAGTGCATCATTACCTAACCTGCAGCCACAAGTTTTCTTCAGCTCTTTGCTGATTTTCCAGTTTAATCCCTCACGCTCGGTTAAATATTGCATCACAGTCCTCTCATATAGGCTCTGATCTGCGTTCGTACTGGCTGTGTGTGAACGTAGTCCTGTTGATCCTGCTCAGTGGGTGACTGGCCTCCTCCTCTAGATTTGGGTACCTGCTGTCTGAAGTCTGCTCCTCCTGCCTCTGAGCAGTTGGGCATCTGGTGGTAAGAAACACCCCACCGGCAAGCATCAAGCCAAAAGAGATCCATCCAAGGTAGAGAGCAGGTCCCCAGTCCCTTTGTAGACCCACAGCGCCCTCCAGTGGCTGACTGGTGTGGTGGCACGTCCAAGCTATGGGAACCAACAGTATGATCCCTGACAAAACAAAGAGACTACCAGAAAACACTTTGATCTGGCCTCGCTGAGGGAACCACACCATCCCCACTGTTCCGATCACTAAAGCAAAAGCCCCAGCGCCAATGGCTGCCAAAATCAGGGCTCTCCACGTCCGAAAACTTCCAGAAAGAGACATGAGAGACCGGTAAAAGGAGCAATGCAGGCTGCCATCGTGGGCCAAATCCCAGTGATCCCATTCCAACCACACCCCGTCCCAGTAGGCAGGCAGAGTAGCTGTGGTGTTGTCCACGGTGCCGCTTACTTTCCACAAGGCTAGGCAGCGTGTCAGAATGGCACATAGCCACCCGATGGCGCCGAGGCCGAGGGCAGCGAGCTCCAGCTTCTGCTCCAGCTTCTGCTTCATGCCGGGTCCTCCTCTTCACTGCAGACCTGCCTGTGTAACCAGAAGCAGCTGGCTGCAGAGCACAGTGGGGTGGGGTGTTATTTTAACGTGCATGTGCATGTGTGAGGCAGAGATCATTTGCTTGTGCGCCTGTTTGTTTTGCATGCCGTGTTCAGAGAGAGGAAACCAGTTCTTTGGTATTCTTGAAAAGAAGGCACCGCGTGTCTACGGCTGGGTGGAGGAGGGAAATCCCTGTTTGCCCTACCATGGTTTCAAAACAATCGCTTTCTCACAGTTTCTCAGCAGAGGGGGAAAACAAAGCTTCTTCTGTGCGCTCATGTTTAGCCACTGGCCTGTGTTTCTGGGAAGTAACTTGATCTAAAGAGCCACAAATTCTTGCTGATTCTGAGATTTCTCCCAACAGGTTACTAAATCTCTGTGGCAGTAAGAAAAGTGACAGCAAAATATTGATTCAAATGACGCACGGTTACTCTGCAGTCTTTATTCTGAATACTAAGAAACAAGTCACAATCACAAAAGCTTTCAGCGTAGAAAACATTCTCTGTTTAAGTTCACAAAAACTTCAGACTAAACTACACGAACGCATGCACGTTAAGCTGAAAACACAATTACTTTTACAATTACTTCCAAATACTTTGAACATGTCATGGTTGTTGGTGATGGTGTAAATATTTCAGAAACTTTTAATCTACTGGGATTTTCACACACAGTCATCTTCAGGGTTTACAGAGAGTGATCTGTAAAAGAGAAGATATCCAGTGAGCATTAGTGTGTTGCTCTGTCTTGCGATGTCAGAGGTCAGAGGCAAAGACTCCTTCGAGCTGATAGGAAGGCAACAGTAACTCAAATAACAACTTGTTACAGCCAAGGAATGCAGAAGAGCATCTGGGAAAATATAAAACATGTTGAACTTGAAGCAGATTGGCTACAGCAGAGGACCTGTCCTGGAGAGCGTCATTCCCATCAGCTAAGAACAGGAAAATGAGGTTACAAGTTGCAAAGGCTCACCAGAGTTAAGCTTTTCTGAGGCGTATCATTTGGACCAGCTTTGACAGGGTCAGAGAGTAGTATGAACATGAAAACATGGATCCATCCTGCCTGATACTGAATATGCTTCAGTATTCGAGTGGTAGTGTAGTGGCACTTGGCTCCTTCACAACAGCTGATTATTAATTAAATGCCTCAGCCTGTCTCAGTACTATTGCTGTCAATCTCTGTCTCTGTATGACCACAATATACCCATCTTCTGATAGCTTTCAGCAGAATAACATCCCCTGTCATAAAGCTTCAAGAAACAAGTTCATTTTTTGATTATTATGGGTACAATAAGTTCACTGTACTCCACAGTCACCAGATCTCAATCCAATAGAGCACCTTTGGGAAACAGTGGAACAGGGGGCTGCTGTCGATGATGTGCAGCTGACAAATCTGCAGCAACTGTGTAATGATGTTTTATCAACACATTCAAAATCTCTGAGGGATGTTTCCAGCACCTTGTTGGATCTATGCCATGAGTAATTAAGGCAATTCTGAAGGCCAAGGTGGGAGGGGTGCTGTTACTAGCAGGCCATGGTGAGTGCATTATAAACATTTCTGTTCTGATGGGATGAGTCTTTTATAGGATGACAATGATGCTCCCATCCATAGCTCAAGAGAGGTTTTTGAGTGATTTGATGGGTGTGAAATATGTGTTCATTCTGTGCAATTATGGTCACAATCACTAACTGAATGTGGGGACTGATAGCACTCTCACAATCAGCAGTACTCCAGAACTGGATACAACTACAAATATGTGTGTTTGTCTCACTGAATGGCAACTTTCAAGAGTTTTTCTCTTGATTGTTTTTTTTGTGTGTGTCTCTAATAAAGTTAAATTTACAACTTATAGACATCAGACTGCTACACAAAACAGACGCATAAGAAATAGGAATGTTCACTATTTTGTAGCCACACAGTACAACGCATGCAGACTGGACAAGCCTGGGACTGAACCACTGACTTTCTGAGCAGTCACTGACCAACTCTGACACCTAAGCCAGATTCAACAGACACCTTCTTTGAGGTAGAGGTGAGAGTTGGGTAAGGAGTGAAGCAAATGCACTACCTCTACTGGTGCAACCCTGTGCCACTTCAAAATATCTAGAAAAAAAGAAAAGATTTATGTGGTTCAAACAAACTACTGAGTAAATTTTTCATACTTTTAAAGTTGATTTCCATATGATCAAACATGTATGATTTGACACTAAGACATAAATTATCTAATTATTTTACTTTACTGCCAGAATAGATGGTTATCTTAACAATTGCTTCCATATTTGAATTATTAAATGGCTAATAGGTTTTATCCAAAGAGTTCAAGACTGCAAGTTCAAGGTATTTATTCTAAAGTGATAACATGTTGGTAGTGTATTTTATTCACTCAGACGCACCCTGACATGTGTGTTCAGTCTTCAATCTTATCTTCACACATAGTTCTTGATGGCGTAACTGCTACGTGTGGGTGTCTTGGCCAGTGTGTACCCACTAGAGGGGAACCTGTCTCTATGGGGTGGAGAGCTTGTGCACAAAATGGCTCCCCCACAGAACAACAGCCCAGATGTCACAAAACCTATGTATATGGCTGCTCCAAGCTCTCTCTTCATCACCTCAGGGACTCGAGGGTTGTGGAAATCCCTGATGATGGAGTTGGCTGTCCAAGAAACAGGAACTATAGAGGTGAGAGCTGCCAGGCAGAAGATGGCCCCAGAGCTCATCACCACCCTAGCTTTGATTTGTGGGTGGCCCAGGCAGTTGGTGCAGCGCGCCCCCAGAAGAAAGATAAGGAACGCCAGACATCCCAAAACCAGGCTGATGCAAATAAGGCCACGGGCTGCTTGGAGGTCTGGAGACAGGTCCAGAAGAGCATCGTAGAGCTTACACTGCATCTGACCTGTGTATTCACTGACACAGGTCATCCACAAACCCTCCCAGAACACCTGCATAACCACCAGATGAGTGCCAATGAATGCTGTCACCTTCCACATGGGCAGAGCACAGATCAGAATGGTCCCAGCGACACCGGTCATTGACAGGCTGATGCCAAGCTCCTGCAGACCCATGGAGAACTGCAGGAAACACAGAAGGTTGACAAGAATGAGAAGCTTCGTTTTTATTTGGAATAGATGTTTGCAACATTCTGTCATGTAACATGTACTCATGTAGATGAGGATCATCATACAGATACAGCTTTTAAATTTAAATTATAACTACTTGGAAACTGAAGAAATATGAAGCATTGTATGAAGTTTAAATTTCAAGTTATTTTCTCAAACATTTGAGTTAATAAGTCAAGATTCTGAGAGAGCTGACTTGGAATTTTGAGAGAATTTTTAAAATTAAGGCAAAAAAGCTCTTTTGCATAACAAAAAAATACATAATTTTTTAAGTTATTCATTTTCTACTGGCAAAAACAAGCTTCCACGGTTTCCTGTGTCTTTTATCGGAAAATCATTTTGGGGTTTTCTGGCCTTCTGGCTCACAGTCCACTAGATGGCAGTATTTCACTAAAGACGAACAAACATCTGTTAAGATGATTGCAGTCGACAGACTGTTTCTTGGACTATGATCTATCATCTTATAAATAGCTGTTTCACAATGAACAGGTTCAGAATTCGAGTTGTCACTGCTGAGTTAGTAATAACCTTATTTAAAAAACAAAATGCGCTACGTCTGCTCTCTTTCTTTCCCCTTGCCCCAAACCAGTCACACCCGATTGATGCCCCACCCTGAGCCTGGTTCTGCTGTTCTCCCTTCCTGTTTCAAGGGAGTTTCTCCTTCACCTAGGGGGTTACAGTGTTTTTGCCCTACAATATACAAACTGCTGTTGTGAGTTTGCGCTATATAAGTAAAATTGAGTTAGTATAAAATTTAATTCGATCGGAATCTTTATGGGATGTTGGAGAAGCTGGTATCACCTTTTTGATTTTTTTTTTTTTAATCTGTGGTGCACATATTTACAACTGAATTTTCTTTAATGTTAAACAATGAGCTGTTAGCGCCCCACACTGCATTGGGTCTGTTAGTAAACTGATAATAAAGTCTATTGATACTAATAGCTATCTTTATTCCTCCGCTGTATCCATATAACCGGAAAGTGCCATTCGGGGGGTGGGCTGTGACCATAAACAGCAGAGAAAGATAGGAACAGCAGTGAGAGGTGTTGTTTTGACCATCATTTGCTATTCACACACTTCCTGAACATCTAGTGATTCGACCCCGCCCACTGTCAGATCAGCAGCCTGATAACATGAGAAAACACTCCTTTTAGACAGGTGCGGCTGAGCACAAACAACATAAGCATTTTAAAGTAAAAACAGTTAAAAGTTATTTTTTTATTCTGAAATACACACAGTGGCACCAGTTTCAACACACGGAAACAGGTTTACACCCTTTCAGATAATACCTTTGAATTTTTGCGGTGCTGAGCAAACGCAGCATGACACAGTGTGATGAATGAAACCACTGAGGGTAAGTCATGGGTTACTAAACTCATCAGCCAACAGCGTTGTTGGTCCCTGAGTCACCATTTTTTGTTACTTGAGTAGTCGTTACTGGTAAGTACCGGACAAACCGGTTCTCTCCGTGTTTTTTTCACATCACTCCCAGGCCCCTTTTTCAAAAGTATGTAAACAAATATCATCAGAGGAAACAAACACAGAAGCAGAATTATTGTATTATTATTATTATTATTATTATTATTATTATTATTATTATTATTATTAATAATAATAATAATAATAATAATAATAATAATAATAATAAAAGTAAGAACTATATATATAATATATTTGATATATATATATATATATATATTAGTCAGGTGATTGATATATATATATATGTATATATATAATAAAATACATTATACAATAAACTGTCCACGTAAACATGTTTAATGTTTAGGAAACATGTTTAGGAAGCCTCTAGGAAGCTAAAACTGATTCCCTCTTGAGAACAAATGCAATGAACAGATTTCCTTCATTGCATGTTGTCTGTGTGCATGTGCTTTTTCTTTATGTTTCACAACAGCCTTTGTTTATTCAATATTCCCATCAGAATGTTCAAATGTATGTCTTTGGTGTCAGAGATCTGAATGACTCCTTTGTGTTGTTTCCTACAGACTTGTTTAAGAAGTACTTCACAGATGGAGCATTATCTTTCTTAGGAGGGCAGTTGACACAACAGAGCCCCCCTCCTGAGATCAGTAGTCCCCCAGCCAATGTAAAGGGAAGCACCAAGCTCTCTTTTCTAGGCGTCTACTACCATGGGTTTGTAAAAGTCCCTTATGGTGATGCTGGCAGTCCAGGAAACATCAATAGTGCAGAGTAGACCAATGATGATCAGCAGCACAACACCTGTCACTGAGGCCCTATCTTTGGCTCTCTCCTCTGGAATGAAGTTTGTACATTTCCCTCCAGCAGAAGCTGCGAGGAGCCCTGCAATACCTATGATGATGGAAACTACCACCAGAGCACAGGAACTTTGGAGGTCTGGGCTTAAAGCCAGCATGGAGTCGTAGACATACATGTATGCATGCAGCTCATCCAGATGCCCTCCCACATGACCTGCAAAGTTACAATGTTGCTGTCCATGAACACTGTGACCCTCCACATGGGACTGGTGCAGACAAAGAGCACCAAATAAACCAATCCAACCAAAAAAGATCAAGGGCACAGCCTGCCATCTCCAACCCCAGAGAAGCCATTGTCTTCTCGCTCTGAATGTCACTAAAGTGTGTATGAAATCTAATAAAAAGAGGTATAAAAGCGAAGCTATTGTGGGCTCAGAAGCCCTGACAGAGAAGACTGGCTATGCTGGATTCTTTGTGTTTAGGAATATTAAACATTCAGGCTTCTATCATTTTTCAGAAGGACAAAGACTTTGGTAACTGAATGCTTTCCTAATGTTCTGAACATCAAAAACCAAAACAAAATAAATTTTTTCAACAAAAACAAAGGATAAAGGTGCAATATGTAAACTCCAAATCTGTAAACTCTGTAAACAGATTTTCAGCCGCAATAGAGCAGGTGGTATTGATTTCGCTTTGTGAGTCAGTGTGTGTCGAAGTGTATGTGCTGTCATGGCGAAATGTGGTCATAGTGAGAACTACCATAAAAGGAACAAAACACAGACATCCAAGTACTGAGTAAAAGCTTCCGGAAACAGGGAGGGGCTCATTGTTTCTGCTTTGCTCTCATGTTCTCAGGCGTGTTTTCATTTTCAGTATATATTATTTGTAACCCCCATATGAAAAATTGTCTTTATCTGTTTTATACATATATATATTTGTCTTCTCCATTATGTCTGGGGTCTGAGAAAACTTCAGCTTTGTTGTGAAGTGATCCTGTATCTAGCTTGATTCACAATGTCACTGATGAAGGTTTGGATAAATTACTTTTAAATAAATCAATATTGGATGTTAATTAGACAGAACTCTATTTTGTTGTTTAAAATGTGTCCTAATGATCCAAAACCTTAGATGAACGGTGCCAAAGCTTATCTGTTCTCACACACGTTTCTCTAGGAAATGAGACACTGCATCGGTATTTCAGTTTGTTTGACATTTTGAAATGTTGATAAGATTTTGTTTTTCTTATTTTTTGTCTTTTTGTCAAAATGTCACATGTGTTAATTCAATTCTCCTGTCACTGTGCCCTTGATTAAGGCAATTGCTCACATCTGGACTCAATATACTGGCTGTTTGCTCTTCTAAATATTTAGGATGGGTTGAATAAATAGAATAAAATTCCCTGAGAGGATCAGTGAAGTATATCTTAATCCCTCAATCTGAATACTAGTAGTGAGAAATCTATTCAACATAATGCCAAATTGATTTTGTTTTCATAAATATTTCCTTATATTTACATTTGTTCAAATGTCAACTATCTATTTCAAGACTACTATAAGTGTTTTAATGTATAATGGAAGTAGAAACAACACGTTAGAGCACAGGTGTCAAACTCCAGGCCTCGAGGGACGGTGTCCTGCAGGTTTTAGATGTGCTGATCCAACACAGCTGATTTAAATGGCTAAATGACCTCCTCAACATGTCTTGAAGTTCTCCAGAGGCCTGGTAATGAACTAATCACTTGATTCAGGTTTGGTGACCCAGGGTGAAATCTAAAACCTGCAGGACACCGGCCCTCGAGGCCTGGAGTTCAACACCCCTGCGTTAGAGTTTCTGTTAATTGAGTAACCAAAACCTAGTTGTTATTTTTCGTTCGTTCAGAGAAGAAGGCTGTGATGTCAGTGACATGTGACAGAGCTCAGAGTAATCAACCCAGCTGGTTTCAGCAGATCCACTGTCTAACCACAAAGAGAAACTCTGGAATGTGATACTAGATAACAATGGACAGACATAACAGGTTGTGTGACTGTAGCGAACACACCCTGAACACCAGGGTTAAAAATGGAATTCAGCAGCTGGGGAACCTTTAAATTGGTTGTAGTTATTCAGTGTGGGTAAAAGATTCACAACACCATCGCTACTGTTGTGCGTTCTAGTATACTTTCTTTGTGCACAGGCTTGATCAGCTGACCTGTGCTGCTGCTTTTGCTGAACTGAGGTTTACTGCTCTTTGTGGATGAAGTGAATTCAACAAGCTACCTTGGGTGATTTCCATCCCCTACACTGACAGCATACTGTTGATACTGTACTTATACACGGCAGTATACAGTTGGTGTGACGTAATCTAAGCATCACAAGCCCATTAAATGGGACAATGACCTGAGGCTAGCAAACCTCAGTTTGTTTTGCAGGAAATTTCACTACATGAAAAAAAATCTAATTTATCGAAACACCATAAAAAGATGTAACACCTGATTTTTAATGAGCACATTACATGCTTCATGCCTTACTTTTAAACATAACCTCTCTTCTTTTTGTGCTGACGTGCCTTTCTTACATATTTCTCAATCTCTGGTTATCTCTCATTCTTTTCTCTCCCTGGGAAATGAAACTGTTGTACCTTTATCTATAGATAAAGGTACAACAGTTTCTACTATATAGCTTACATTCAAAGCAGAACTAAATGCCTTTTAATTGACATTATTTTTTAACTTGTAGTGTCTTATGGGTGTTATGGGTGTTCTATTTACTCATTGACTAACACACAAAACCAGTTTTATGAAAAGGGTATCGCTGGCAGTATTGGTGTGAAACTGGCTAAACTTGTTAAAAGGTGCCACGAAGGAGCATTTAGCTTTTGTTGCCATGAAGGCGGCAACAAAGGCTAAATGTTTTAACTGCTTAGGCTCTGTGTAATGATAAATACATTATTGTCAAGATAAATAGGAAAAAAAGATGAAAAAAAGAAAAACACCTCATTTAAACCAGTAAACAAATTTCTGAGTGATCTAAAAGGACACCAACAAAATTATATAATTAGGTAAAATGTTTTATTACAAATCAGCTCAGTAAACAAAAGCAGTACTTTCATATTGCAGCTGAATAGAGATATTTCTAAATATTGTTTACAACAAATTCATAATATAACTGTAGTACAATACACATTTACTTGCATAGCATCGTTCAAGCACAGGTTTGATTTCCCACAAGACTTCAGAGGATAGTTAGGTTTGATACAAGCTCAGTATAAAATAGTTTCATTCAGTCCAGATTTGGGGCGTGCTGGAAGCTCTGTGATTCACACATCTTTGGACTTTTGATGTCTAAGAAACACAACCCTCATGTGTCTACCAAAGAATTCTGAATTTCACAGAAAGTCAGAATAGTTTGTTACCTTAACACAGAAAGTGACATACAAATTGTGGTATAATTAGACAATCAGAATGAAGGAGTGTTACTGAAGAAAATTAAAATAATTTATAGTCCTTCTCAGTAGAATTTCAGACATAGGCTCGGCTGGTGGCTGTGGACCTGGGACCGCCATACTTCACTGGATACTCTGGGCTCTCTCTGGGTGGGCAGGAGCTGCAGAGGAGGGCACCACCCAGGATTAGAAGTGCAGCTGTGCCCCAGCCAATGTAGAGTGCAGCCCCAATCTCTCTCCTCTGGGCACTTATCAGGGTAGGGTTGTAGAAATCTTGGATGATGGAGTTGGCAGACCAGCATACAGGGATGAGAACAAGCACACCAGCACAGATGAAGATAGCTCCAGCAGCAATGGCCACTTTGGCTTTGGATCTTGGTTCCTCCACAAAGTTGGTGCACTTTCCTCCAATAATGCCGACGATAACCCCCATAAAAGAAACCAAGATAGCAATGACCACAAGAGCTCTGGCAGCCTGGAGATCTGGAGAAAGAGCCAGCAGAGAATCATAGATTTTGCACTGCATCTGGCCAGTGCTCTGCATGACACAGCTCATCCATAAACCTTCCCAGATAATCTGCGCCGTCACAATGTTGGCTCCAATGAAGGCGCTGACCCTCCACATAGGCAAGGCACAAGTGACGATGGTCCCCACGAAGCCAATGATTGCCAGGGCAAAGCCCAGCATCTGTCGTCCCATTGACACCATGATGAGGCTTGAGTCCCTTGGAGATGAACGAAGCAAAGGATTTAAAGGTTTCACGAGCACGTCCACTTAGGTTGTGAACTCTAACTAAGACCATGGCACATATAAAGGTGCTTTTGCTCTCTTGAAGGTGGAGTCAAATGATCCTTCCCTCTGACCTGAAACCACTACCAGAAATGATTTACCAGTCCAGCCAGATTCTTCACATTATCTGTACGCAGACTAGACTTAGTTTCGATCAGATGCACGTCAGTATGTAAATGAGGACTGTAAAAATTCCTCATTCCAACAATCCTCTGCACTGGTCAACCATTGGTTGGGCAGGTCACTGGTTTCGGGCTTTACAAACAAACACGGGTGTTAGTTTCAATGGATGTCAAGGCATTCTCTAACAAGATGCCTTCCTACTTTAGGTGTCCTTAGACATAATAGAAATTGATCATAGCTTTGAGTCAATGTATTGTTTTGTATATTTTTATTTTCATTTTTTTAATTTATCAGAAATACTGTACCAATCGAGTTGATTTTTTCCCAATTTATTTTCCACTCTGTTGATATCACTATCAATATTTTACATTATTATCAAAGATTAAACCGCACTCCTTGTGATTTTTATTTTTATTTTGTGGTGTAGAATCAGACACTAATATCATTTGTTACCTATCAATTTCTTAAAGATTTTAGCAGAAAATTTACGTAGGTGTAGATCTACGGATCTGAACTTATTTTTTTATGTAGATAATTGTTCATGATGTTTTAATAAACAATGACTCCGTAAACAGGCAGGTTACAGGTAAGACAAATGTTTTTATTGAAATTCATATGAAAATGTACAAGATAAAGTGGCAGTTACAGAAAAGAAGCACACTGCTAAATCTGTAGTTCATAACAAGGAAATAAATACATCAGACAGTGACTTCCTTGTGAAAAGCAATGCAATTTTCAGCACACACACAGATTCCTTTTACATCAAAGCTTCACAATCTTAAAGGTAAAAGTATGTGTAGAAGTCTAGTTGTTTTACATCAGTGTATCAGAATAATGCCGTCTGTACATCTGATATTTTCGTGTGATTGTATTTCCCATTGGTCATTTGAAAGTCCAGCAGCTGTCAGGGCAAGGTTTTCAGTCTCTGTCCTTGATCTCTTCCTTCATTTTTATAGATATTGTGAAGCAGGATATGAGGCTGGTGCTGCATATGGCTTGCTGGGAGCATAACCACCTGCGACTGTGTATGGTTGGTTGGATGGTGGAGCATACACACGGCCATATGCAGCTGAGTTTGGTCTTGAATAAGCATACACCGGTTGTTGGTAGCTAGGGTATCCATACATTTGTTTTTGGGGAGGACAGGAGGTGGTTAAGATGATCCCACCAATCAGAAGAAGTATAGTTGAGCCCCATCCAATGTAGATAGCAGATCCAATCTCCCTTTTCTGTGTTGCTACAGTCAAGGGGTTCTGAAAGTCTGAGATGGTGAAAGCTGCAGACCAGCAGACGGGGATTAAGATCAGGATAGCAGAGATAATGATGAGACAGCCACTTGTGATCACCACATTTGCCATTGATGCATCTTTTTCCAGGCAGCTGGTACACTTGGCTCCAACAAACGAGATGATAAAGCCAATAAATCCAAAGAGAAGTGAGATGATGACTAGTGCTCGGCCAGCCTGCAGATCAGTCGTCAGGCTCAGGAGAGAGTCATTCAGCTTGCACTGCATCTGTCCAGTACTTTGCATCACACAGTTCATCCACAGACCATCCCATACAATCTGGCCTGTAACAATATTGGCTCCGATGAAAGAGGTAACTCGCCACATGGGGATCCCACAGGCCACTGCCACCCCAATGACGCCTATGAAGCTTATGACCTGACCTGCCGTTTCCTTGCCAATCTTCCCCATTGTCTAGCAGCTTCGTCTACACCAGGAGAGAAAAGTCTTTCGGTGGACAGGTTCAATTGCAGAGTGACACAGCTCTGTTTTTTGCGAGAGAATGTGAAGGAGGAGGGCAGTCCTGTTGTCAGGTGAGTTCCTCTGGCCAAACAAGATTCCTCTGCTTCTAAAGCTGAAGGATTGCCACAGATTTTTTTAAACAGTGCCTGCCTTTTGTTTATAAATAGCACAGTTTCATATGCAGATCTCTTTTCATAATCATTATTGGCCTGTTGGTTAGTAACAATCCCTTATCAACTTTAACGTGCCTGAAACCAGCTTAAACTGTGATGCCCCCTCCCTGCCCTTCACTGGTGATCACACACACACGAATAATTAGCCTAAAGCTCACACACACACACACACACACACACACACACACACACACACACACACACACACACACACACACACACAAGGATAATTAGCCTACAGCTGATTAGATAATCAGGCAAACAAAATGTTTATAGTGCTTCCTTTTACAACAAAACAAAACAAAACAAAACACAGTGTCATATGTGGATCTTTTTCTCACAGTGATAATAAGTCTTTTGGATGAAACAATCACTCGTCAAGTTTAAAGTACCTGAAACTGGGATAACCCCTCTCCATCCTTCACACACTCACTAAAACTGAGTAACTTGAAGCTAAATAGATTTTTACTGGAAAATTTGTTTTAAATGTTTAGTTCTAAATTCAGACGGATTTGTGAGCTCAAGGTGGTATGGCCATAAGCTAAAATGAAACACATGGTTTAATTTTATTTATTTTCATCTATTTATTTTGTTTAACACACTCGCCAGTATTTCTTCATTTCATTTATTTAGGGAATAACAAAGCTGACATGCTGCTTCTCTCTGTGGTTCAGTAATTAAATTGTTAGCTGTCATTTTTTAAAATTAAAACTAAAATAAAAGCTTTTGAAAAAACGTGATGAAGTATAAAACAAACACATTTAGACTCACAATGTTTTCTCTGTTGCCTGCCTATAGTTATTTCTCTCATATACTTTATGCCAATCTGACAGGCGATCAAAGGTACATACAGAAACTGGATTATTTGTTTTCGTTTTGATAATAATCACATAAAAGGAATGGGATAAAATACAGCTGACGGTGATACTTTAAAGAAAACCCATAACATCCCATGACCGAGATGTCTGTTGGGTAAAAACAAAGTGCTCACATGTTATACCAGTTACCCGATACTGCTCTACCAACCACTTTCACACTTTCGCTTGTTAGTAGAACACACCTTTTTCTTACGGAGTGATATATGATTTAGGTTTTTATAAAAATTTGAAACTAAAGCTTGTTAACACAACAATGGGTGCGTTTAAGTTATAAAAAAAAATCCTCACTATGTCATATTACAGCTATTGCTCACGTTGATAGTTTTATTATACTATATTTCAGTATTGATCTATGGCATATTTTGAGACAAACTGGCATGCAAAATAGATTATCAGAGTAATGATGTACTTAATCTGCTCTTTAGTTACAGTAGAGGATTGTGTACTTGCCTCACCTTTTGCTTGACTTTCATTTTACTACTCCTCAACATTCACCTGTCTCCATAATATAGTTTATACACTAAAATTTGACCAAAATAAAAATCAAGAATGCAGAACAAACTTCAGTTTATTTGCAGTGCTGAAATGTTACAAGTGATCACCAACAGAAAAATGGAGAGAATTCTCTATTTGCAGGAAAATACATCAAAGGCAAGAAAGAGTGTTTTGCAAAAGAAAACAATTTTAAAGACACATTTCTTGAGTAGCAATTATATATCTGCTGCTGGTTGTTTAGGTAATATGTGAGAGAAGATATAAATATTAATCAATTTGTCATTGACAGAAAACTGACTTAAAATTTACACCGATCATAATGATGCTACAAATAACAGAAATTCTGAACACAGCTACATTCCATTATAAATTAGACATTACAAAAGCCCCTTTCACAGAATACTTTGGTGTTTAAGGAAAGTATTTTACACCAATCCTTTTGAGAAATCACATAAGGAATAGTACAGCGGTAACAATAATAACATTTCATTTCATGCAGATGTGACAATGAATCAAATGACTCAGTCGCAAAGCCCTGCCGGTACCTCCAAATGGAATGCAGCCATTGTTTATGATATAAGCTTCACATGTTTGGCCAAACAAAACATCCGATGTGGAAAAGATCACCTTGACAACCACACAAAGCATGACCAAACCTCATCGTTCAACAAGCAGTAGTTTTAAGCCATATTTACATTATCTCAAATATGTGGATAATTTATATCTTAGTTTTAAAGCAATCTCCAGTTTGCTACCTTTGCTATTTCTGTGACCTTGAGAGTCCATGTGGAAATGGAATACCACCTTAAACATATTCTCTTGATGTGGAGACTGACTTTCCAGGTGCATATTTGGGCACATAGTGGCGGCGCTCAGATTTAGGTGGGCAGTTCCAGCACAGGAGCCCCCCTCCCATTAAGAGCAACCCAGTAGCGGCCCAGCCAATATACAGTGCAGATCCCAGCTCATATTTCTGGAAATTCATCATCATTGGGTTATAGAAATTGGTGATGACGGCGTTGGCAGACCAACAGACTGGAATGAGACAGAGAAATCCCGAGATGATGAACAGAACCCCAGAACAGATGCAGACTTTTGCTTTGGATCGCTCCTCTTTGATGCAGTTAGTGCATTTTCCACCAGCAACTGACAAGATCAGTCCAAAGACTCCAACAAGGATCGCGATGATAATCATGGCACGAGCAGCCTGTAGGTCAGATTCCAAAGCCAGCATCGAGTCATACACCTTGCACTGCATCTGGCCTGTACTTTGCACCACACAGTCCATCCACAAGCCCTTCCAGAAGGTTTGAGCTGTGACGATGTTGGCACCAATAAAAGCACTGACCTTCCACATGGGTAAGCCGCATGCTGTGATCTCCAAGAGCCAGCCAACTATAGCCATTGTTATACCAGTGATCTGAATCCCCTGAGAAACCATCTTGTTGTCTTAATTTCTCCAACATTAAGGTCAAAAAGAGTGCAGAGGAAATGCTGTAAGCTTGTGCTTAAAGTTTGTTGTGTGAAATAAAAGAGACACAGACATAAGGGAATGCGAAACCACAGTCGTCAACTGCCATTGGCCAGATGAGTTTACACACAAACAGACCTAGTGACCTTCATTATTGCTGACCAGCCAGAAATCCAGAGTTTCAAGGTTGGATAAAAAAATGAAAAAGCAAACAACAATAATTTTTTGCTTCTGTGGTTTCTTTTATTTCTTTTTAATTTTTTGGGTTGCAATAGCAAGGACATTTGGTGTAAAAATATGCTGAAAATGCAGAATCAAATATGCTAAGCCACGCTACGCTGTTTAAAACCTATTTATTTTCTCTGACTTTTAAAAGAATATTCTTGGTTTATCATTGTGCAAGCAGAGTCTTATTTATTTCTATTATTGTTTAATTATGTTTCTAATGTCTTTATTCGGGCACTTTTAATTGTATGTATATTTTTTTATGGCCTCTAAACACTTTGGTCAGTTGATTTAAATATGCTATAAATGTCAGGGTCTTTCTGTCTGGGATCCAGAGTTTTGAGTTTTGGGAATATTTAAGTTTTCTTTAGTTTTAGTCGGTATTGTTGATATTTAGATTTCTGTTATTTCTTAGTGTTTATTTTGATTTACTTGAGTTGGCCTTGATTTGCTTACAACTGATACAAGTTCCTTTTGGTGCTAATTCATGCCTTTAGTTCTGTGTTCCTGTTCCAAAGGTCTTAAGGTTTATTCTGTGTTTTGGGGGTTTATGACTTTCTTTTGGTTTTGAGATTGGATTTATGTTCGAGCTCCATGTTAGCTTTACTTTCCTTGTGATATTGAAATCTGTGTTTTTACTGCTTGAATTTGGCTATAGGGTTTTAATCCTCTTTTGTGTTCCCATTCTGTTCCTGCTGTCTTGTATTTATCTCCTGTCTCTGGGACAAGTTCATATGTTTGAGTGTGTTAGCAATTTCCTGTTTTATTTGATGGTCTCTTGTCAAAAACTTACAGAAGTCCAGTCGCTTCTTTTTCAAGCTCCTTGGAATATCATGATCTGGATGACTGAGAACCTACACAGACATTATGCTAAATGTTTAAATCTTTAATCAGATAAGTGACTAACCTTGTTCATTTATACTATACTGATGTATTGAAGGTTCAGGTTTAACAGATTTTTTAAGGTTAAAATGCTACCGTTTGACTGTTGAAACAGTTTTTTCGTCTCACTCAGCAGTCAGACAAAAAACTGCAAGATGTGATATCTTCTTTGCAGCAAGAGGCAGTGTTGGCCAAGTAATTACTCAGATAGGGAGCGCTTCACTAAAGAGTCACTCAGAGGAAGCAGTTTTGGAGGGAAAAGGAGTGCCTTATTTTCCTAGAATACAGTGCTGTGAAAAATATTTGCCCCCTTTCTGATTTCTTATTTTTTGCACATTTTTCACACTTAAATTGGGCAAACAGTTTGTGCCCTGAAGCACGAGTAAAACTGGGTTATGCAGAAGGCCAATGATAAGAAACTCAGTAAGTCGTCCTATCGACGGCTAAACAAACCGCGTTTGCTTTTTTCCCTTAATAAGTGAAACCAATTTTGAAAACTACTTTTGTAGTTACTTGAGTTTTTTGACTATTAGTAAAATTTATTTGATGATCTGAAACATGATGATCTGAAAGTGTGACAAATATGCAAAAACCAATGAATCAGGGACAAATACTTTTTCACGGTATTGTACTGTTCTTTTTAAAGTACATTATGGAAATCTTTAAGCTGCTCATGCATCTACTAAAGAATTTTTACATAAAAATTAGTCATGTTTCCTAGTAGTGATTTGATAAATATGTATCTTATATATATCTACTAATCCATCCATCCATTCGCTTCCGCTTATCCTTTTCAGGGTCGCGGGGGGCGCTGGAGCCTATCCCAACTATCTACTAATCATTTTTTTAAAAAAAATATGTGCTTAGATATATTATATTTAATTATATTACAATATATTTAATAATTATATTGTTTTCTGATTTGTATAAGTTTTATCTGCTTGGACTCTTTTTTGGCCAACAAAAAAGAAACACTGATTTAGTTCTATAAACTAAAATATGGTTATGGGTGGTAACACCTCTGTTGTAAGACAGAGGTGTTACCTCATATCCTCTTTTATAAGACTTCATTTAAACTTAACATTATACAGTTTTAATAAATAAAAAAAAGGATAAACTCACAAAATATGTTGGTTGAGCAGTGCTTAAAACGCATCTTTATTTACAGTTTAAAAACGTCTATGAATAAAAAACACACTGAACACACATGAAATGTTATGCAAAAAGATACAAATGGATAATATCAAAGGAAAATGAATGAATGAAAAATACAACAAATCCAAGTAGCATGATGAACTTTACAGCATTTTGTGACTCCACCGTATGGGACATTGTGTGCACCACGCCCAGTTTTGGGTGCGGTGGGCTTTTTTTCTTAGCAATTTTCAAACAAGCACGATAGAAATATTGAAATATTTAAAGTGTCAACATGAATCAATCAATAAGACCACAACGCATTTGATTCATGTCTTTTTTTTAGTCTCTTGGCTTTCTCAGCTTTTCCTTTTCCTTGTTTCTCCTCAAACGTAGCCCTTGTTTGCAGCTGGAGCAGATGAACGGGGAGCTGAGTACTTGGCAGAGTAGTTATCCTTGGGAGGACAGTTGGCACAGAGGAATGCACCACCGATGATGAGGAGGCCTCCTGCTCCCCAGCCAATGAACAGAGAAGCTCCCAGTTCCTTCTTCTGAGAAGCAATTAACATTGGACTGTAGAATTCCTGTATGACGGTGTTTGCTGTCCAGCACACTGGGACAAGGCACAAAACACCTGCAATGATGAAGACCACTCCAGCTGCAATGCCAATTTTGGTTTTTGAGCTCTCATCCTCCACACAGTTGGTGCATTTCCCTCCAGCCATGGCCAGTAGGATGCCAATGACACCAAGCAGGATCGCGATGATAGTAAGGGCTCGAGCAGCCTGGAGGTCTGAAGACAGGGCCAGCATTGAATCATAAACTTTGCACTGCATCTGGCCTGTGCTCTGGACTACACAGGTCATCCAGATGCCTTCCCATGTAGTTTGAGCTGTGACAATGTTCTGGCCGATGAAGGCTGTAACTTTCCACTGAGGTAAAGCACAGATAACAATGACCCCAATCCATCCAATAATGCACAGGGCAGTGCCCAGCATCTGAAAGCCAGCCGAAGCCATATTTCCTCAGAAAATTTCTTGCAGTATTTCAAAAAATGTCCAGAAAGTTAGTCTTGCTTGAAAGATCCCCAAGTGTAAATGTTTGAATAAGTCTGGAACGGGCCTTTTTTATACTTAACTGAGGAGGGGCTTGACACATGCAAAGTTACACAGAGCTGTGACGTCCTTACGGTTCTCATCCCTAATCTCAACCCCAAACGTGTATCATCATGTCAGTTTTGGTCTCAGTTGGGTAATCGTTGCAGGTGGAAAAGCTACCTTATGACTCACGGGTGTGGCAGAAGCATTGCCCATAGAAGATATTTTTTGTCCCATGTTTTTTGATGTGTTGCAGTAACAATGACTGAAACTACTTTACTGTTGTGAAGTAACAATCATGCATATGTAAAATGTCAGGTTTTGAGGAACTATGAAAAAAAAAGCTTCTCCAACTGGTTCCTAAATATACAGATCGAATTGTTATACTTTTTTGTAGTATAGTTAACCTTTCTTTTGATTAACTATACAAGTCAGGATAACAGATCCACTGAAAACAAGTTATTTCTGAAATTCAATAATGCCTCAGTCTAGAGAAAGAAAATCCTGACTGTCCAAATAATATAAACTAATATTAATAATACTTAATCTGAATTGAATAGTTGTTTAAATGTACATTAGCTGAACCCAAATGTCTTCCAAAACAGCTTTTTAGAAAAGACTCTCATAAACTTTACACTGTGCAGGTGCACTCACACCATTCTTATCATTCACTGAAAGCACACATGCCCTGCTTGTCAGCAAATGTAAAGAGAATGCTATTTCATGCTGAAATGAATGAAAAAGAATGATAGATTTGTTGTCAACCTCCTTTACAGCCTCAAGAAAATAATTTATATTAGTTAGCATGAAAAGAGTAAAAAGGTTTAAAGCTGACCTTGCAGTGATGTCAGTCCTTAAATACTTGCAGCTCTTACAGGATGTCCTCAGAGAGAATGTATATTTTGCAGTCCAGATCCCACTTGACTTACAGATAGTTTTCCACAGTATTCTGAAGACATCAGGGTTGAGATGTTAGAGAAATAGCAAACACCAGGAACAGTGATTTCAGGTGACAGACTATTACTAAAAGAGGGAATAGTGAGTGGGGGCTAAGGGAGGTAGAGGGAGAATCAGATTGTCCCCGAAATGAATAGAGGCAGTGTTTTAGAGCCAGAACTGCGGTAAGGACCATAATACCTCTATTTTTTCCAAGGTAGGATCATTAAAGGTACTTGAGCCTGGCTATGGAGATTAGGTTCCAGACACAAGGAGGCTGGGAGGAATTTTCACAATTAAGACTCTGAGGAGAGATTTTTCAGGGCCAGATTACTCCTGATAGGCCTTATGCTGCAATCATTTACCTCATGACTCCTCGTGTCAAACTCGTGGGTAATAAGAAAATATTCACATACATGTAAGATCATTTTAAGATTCAGATGGTGAACAAAATTTAAATGTAACTGTTAAAAAATGTTACTTAAAAAACTGCCAAGACATGCGATCAAGTAATTAAACTGTGCTTAAAAAGCATAACAATGCGTAAGTATCCCTGCAAAAGCCAACAGTACAAATTTTGATACAACAGGTAAGAGACTTGAATGCTTGAGCTGTGGGAAAATGACAAAGGGAGTTGTCTGGAACAAGCTCAGACTTCACAGTAACGGCTGCCTTTGGTTGTTATTCAGTTGCCCAACCCTTTAGTCAAACTTGAAGGGTTACGATGCAAAGAAATAAACAAAATAAAACTGCAGATGAGGGATTGTGTGTTATTTTATATGCTGTAAGGCCCATAAGCTTTGTATGTAAAACCTACCTGACCTATTTAATAGTTTTTGCACCTGTTTATAAGTTATAAGTTGTCATATGCTCAAGGTATCTTCTTGTATATGAGATCAATGTTTTGTTACTGGTTCCTATGGAAAAAGTTAGATTTTCTGATGTAAGGGAAATTGTTATACTGTCTAGGATTTTCATCAGATAAAACTGTGGTTTGCTTGTATCTGTATGATATCATCACTGGGGGCTGCGTGCCAGTTGCTCAGGTAGCGTCACAGTTTCAGTGGATGATGTCATGCGGCGGCTGTGTGAAGGCAAGAGAGGACCCAAATGCACGGCTCTAGACACACGGGGATGAACTCAAAGGCCGGTCTTTATTAACAGGAACATAAGAAGTCATACAAAACTATACTGGGAGCAACTAAAAGCTGAGGCGCTGGGAAGACACGGAAATTGCACACAACCTAGAGGGATGACGCAACACAGAACAAAGGGACACTCTGACATAAATACACAGAAGGTAACGAGGGAAGTGGGAACACACGGGGAACACAGCTGAAGACAATTACTCATGGCCGAGCAGGGAGGACACGAAACTGACGATACTGACACCAAGATGTGGACCTTAAACACAACACAGTACACAGAGATGAGCACGGAGAGAGAGAGGCAGAGAGAGAGGCAGAGAAGAAGGATGAATACGAGGGGATGAGGAGAACACAGAACACACATAGGATGGGAACACGGTACCAGAGCAGACACCACAATAAAAACATGGACACAGAGGGAATCCAAATACCAAACCAAACAATCCAATGGACATAAGAAACAAAATACAAAACTACAGAAAAACTAAGAACACTGGGTCAAAATGACCCAGGACCATGACAGATGATTTAGGCACAACATGGTGTGTTGCTCAGTGACTCACTCATTTTTGCCGTGTCTTATTATCACATGACACCAACGGGAACCTGAAATCTTTCAGTCTGCCAAATAGGAGCTTCTTTAGACCCGAAATGATAACATCCTGTATAAAACACACCTGTTAATATTTACTCTCAGAGGGCAGTGGTTTAAAATCACACTCTTGGAAGATGTCTGTGTGTGTTTGTGCGTTGTTGTTCACAGTGGTCTTTTTCTTGTTTAATCTGTTATTTGGAGCTTACTGAAGTCAGGTCTGTTGACAGTAGCACTCCTATTAGCCCCTTAATACATTCTATTAATATCTCTGTTCAAAGAGATGACAACAGGTTATTTAGTTTTTATACAATGATTCATTGAGCAATGCCGTTAAATACAAACCACCACATTACACACAAAATTAATTAACAGGTGTTCAAAAAGTACAGGCCACTTGCAACTTGTGTTAGAAAAACAGAAGGTGCTTGCTCTGTTTATGTTGCCAAATAAACAAAAACATCCAGGGCATGAGGATGAACGCAAGCGCTAACCACCCAGCGCTACTAAACCTTAAATTTAAACTGCTTGATCAGATGTAATGCAATAAATAAAAGTACCATGCAAACTGTTTGTGCCCAGTTTCAGTTTAGAGCGAACTGCATTTGTGGGCATTGTAATGCCAAGAGGATGACATGCTAAGAACTAATCTCAATGAGTACATCGACGTGCCCTTTAATGTTTCGCAACTTCAGAGACTAGTCTGCACGACACAACATAACAACGCACCAAATATGGATGTCTTTGTGACTGAACAGGTTTCAAGAAAACTTAAAACGACAGTTGGCCCGTTTTAGACGGATCTACTTTTGGTTTGCTAATTTACAACTTATGATGCTCATATGGTTGAGATGAGCGCTACCCCCCCCCCCCCCCCCCTAAAAAAAAGAATGCTGTTTGTTCTATGATAAATACAAGCATGCAGGTGTTGTTTTGTCAGGTTGTATTTTGCCCTGGGGAAAGACTCGTAAAGTCTGTGTAGACCGTTACAGCTCTATACAGGAACAGCTTTTATTTCCTTTTATTTTACTATTTCCTTACATGATTCATGGTGCTTTCAATCACTGTAACAATGCTGATTGCACTAAGCTGTATTAGCTTAAACTGGATTAGTTCACTACAGTATTTTTCAACAACAGACGCTTGTTTTTAAATAACAATTAAAAAGCAATCAAATCAAACAACAAAAGAAATTCTTCAGCTTAATGTTAACAATAATTGGTATACATTTATACTTAGGATTAGTACACTTTAGCGTACAGTGACAACAACCAGGAGCACCTTCATTGAACAGGTCAGACTGGTTCCCATAACAGGTAAATGTTGAGCAAGGTGTGCGAGTTGCTACATGTGTGATACCAAGAAATGGTCACCACAGCTGAGGCACGCAGGAAAGAACATCTTAAAGCTCCCATAACATATTATCCATGCATGGTACTGTGCAAAAGTCTCCAGCCACTCCCCATTTCTTTTCATGTTTCCTCCATGGAACCGGACTTACCTGTAAATTTTAAAGTGATACTGAGTAGTGCTCCAGGCTTTCTGAGCTCTTTCACAGTGTTTATATGGAAACTGGCTGCTTTTTCACTGTTTTTCAATCCAGTCATTGTATCTGATAATATGAATCAGTCGAGCATAAAAGGCTTGCACAGAAGACACCTGAGTGAGTTTTATTTTTATACAAACATAAAAAGAGAACTCAGGGAGGAACCAGTGTTGTGTCTACACATAACAGGTAACTTAGGTATTTTGTTACTAACATACTATCAACCTGTTGTAACAACACGCAGCATTTCCTTACTTGAATCTCCGAAATATAATATATGATGCAAAATATAACACAGTTTGACAGCCATAAAATAATATTTTAATATTTTCACACCAACAAGGTGTTTACCAAATAGCTATTAGCCAAATAGTTACATTACTTAAAATAGTTGTGCATACCTTGGCATTGTGCGCAGGATATTTCTTAAAAGTTCTGAAGAAACTGGAAAAGTGTAGGACAAAAGTAGAAGGGAAAAGCCCAAAAAGAAACTACAGCAGATGAACAGTATTTTATAGTCAAGAAATAGGCCCTTCAGTCTGAGGGAAAAAGTGTCTGTGAAGAAGACATTCTCAAGGAAGGACAAAAAATGTGTAAAAATTTGAACAAGGTAGGGGGGAAAGTTGTACAAATTGTCAATCTGTACAGAAGAGGTAAGCAGAGGTACAACAGTGAGTCCCTACAGCCGTCTTTAGAACACAGAGGTGGTTTTGTCAAAACTGATGAAATAATAAATGAAGCAAAGTACTGTATGTACAAATTCTTTAGTTATTTCTTTATGTACTGTATTCCATGTATGTTTGCATGTTTAGGTAAATCACTGCATCACCACTGTGCTACTATTGTTTCTAACCGATAAAGCTTTTGTATTTATTTATTTATATTTTAAGTCACATTATTAATACTTATTTGGCAACAAAGGGAGTACTATTCAGTATATTTCTGTTGACTAACAACAGACTTCTGGCAGGCATGTGTCATGATGATGAAAGCCTGTGTGGTTGCAGAATGGAGAACTATTACTACTCCCAGCTTACAGTTGTGGCCAGACGTTTTCAGACACTGATGATGCACAAGAATTTCAAGGAGATTTTGGCCTCTTAATGATTTCTTTGAATTGTTCTTTTTCAGGGTGGAATGATTGCATAGCATACATCTTTACTGACTTATACTCCCCTATTAATTTTAGTTAAATTTAGTTAAATTGCACCTCAACCACATGCTTTTGGTAGCCATCAACAAGCTTCTGGGATAATTCTTTCTGGATATTTGAATTTAAATGGGTCCATTTCCTAGCATAGGCCTGACTTTTAAGCAAAGTACACAAATTTCCATTAAGGTTGAGATCTGACATTCCAGTAGTTTACTGTTCATTGCAGGCCTGAGTCTTGGCAGTTACTTTCTTGTTCCTGAGCAACCTAACAAATTTCTTTCATCTGAGGGTAAGAGTTTGAGTGACACATCTGAATAACTTGTATTCACGTAAAATTATTTGAACCAAAGATTTTCAGATCTGCAGTTATTTAGAAATAGCCCCAAGAGACCCTCCCAGCTTGTGCAAACCTATGTTTCTCCTTCTTAAATCTTCAGTCAGTTCTTTGGACTCTTTGTTCTGAGCACTGGTCAATCTAATTAGTGCTGATAAACAAATCATTTTAATGCTGTTGTAGCCAATCACTGACCCGATGTGACCTCTGTATATTAGTGGATAGCCTTTAATGACACAGAGTTCACTTATTAGCCAAGCCCCTATTCTCAAGAAGATGTGAAGACTTTTTAGAAGATATCCCTAACTGTTAGGCATTTTCTAGTCCTTTGACCAAAGTATTTGCAGGACAGACAGTACTAAAGAAAAAAAGACATAACAGCTGTGAGTGAATATTTTTTGAATGGGAAAATATCTGGGCATTACTACACCTTGATTTGTATTTTTTTTATTTTCTGGTCATTTAGATTATCAAGAGTTTAATTTGCCCATCACACTTTATTTCAGTATTACCTAGCCATCATTAAGGAAACTGGCTTAAAATGAGGTAATATAACTGGATAAAGTCATCCAAGAATCTCTAGATAGGTCTCAAATGACATAAAGAGGACTCATTAGATGCCTGTTTCTTTTTCTTTTTTTGGCCAGTAGGTATTTTCTGTGCTATAAGGGATTGTGTGACTGGCCACCAAAAAACAAGGCTGGCATTGTTCCTCTTTTTTTCTTCATGGGTCTCATTCAGGGAATGATTCAGCGTTTTTCATCATTCTGTCACATGTCACAGAAATATGCACACATGGACTAAAATACTGTGTATCCAGTTTAAAAAAACAAACAAACTCCAAAACACTTAAAAGTATCTTTACTCGATTCAGTTTATGCATCTCAGTAAATAAATGTAAATGTTTAATTGGTGTAAAAATAGATAAAACTGTTTTTCAGAAAAAAATCTACAGCATTTTACTATAAACTAACACTCCCTGGGTTCATGTACATTTCAGCATTGGACTATTCTATTAACAATGATATGTATTTTTGTGGTTGTCTCATATTATAAGACATCCTTTTGTATCAGATTTTAAAGAAAACGTTGATGTCTCCAGAAACCCAAGTTCAGTTTGGAGGTAGAAATGATGCCACCTTAAGCTGACTCCACCTTCAGTCATCTAAACTGAATAAAGAAGGTAGAATCTCTTTCTCCCTCTCTCTTCCTCTCTCACTAAAAGCCTTGCACAGGCCTTTGAGCCACAGAGATCCAATGTCACCTTCATCTCAAGAGGGTTGAGCTCACCGACACAGAAGCCCTCCCATCTCACAGCGTACTGAAACAGAATTTTGTTCAGCTCCTTCCTCATCCCCTGCTCCAACTATGTATTCTACCGGTTTGGAGATCCTCGGGATCATTCTGGCTGTGGCTGGCTGGCTGGGAGTAATGGTGACCTGTGGCCTGCCTATGTGGAGAGTGGCTGCCTACATCGGCCAGAACATTGTCATCTCTCAGGTTATCTGGGAAGGCTTGTGGATGAACTGTTCTGTACAGAGCACAGGACAGATGCACTGCAAGGTACATGACTCCATGCTGGGGCTTCCAGTTGACCTGCAAGCAGCTCGTGCCTTGGTCATCATCTCTCTGGTTCTTTGCATTGTGGGCATCATTTTGTCAGTGGCTGGTGCCAAGTGCACCAACTGTAGCCGGGATGTGAGCAGTAAACCTCGCCTCATGGTGGCTGCTGGGGTGACATTTGTGGTGGCTGGACTGCTGCTTCTGCTGGCTGTGTCCTGGACAGCTCACGCCATTGTCCTGGGCTTCTATGACCCCATGCTGGAGGAGACAGGGAAGAGGGAGTTTGGTAATGCTCTGTACTTTGGTTGGGCTGCTTCCTGCCTGCTGATTCTAGGGGGAGCCCTGCTCTGCTGCTCCTGCCCTCGCAGATCAACCACGGCACCAAGTGGTGGTGGTTCTGCACCTTCCCGCATTGACTACTCAGCTGTAAAAACCATATCAGTCAATGGATACACCAGAAGAGACTATGTATGACTGTGTGACATGAGGAAATGATGAACTGCATTTATAAATTTGTGGTTAGTAGATGCATGTTTGGTGCTAGCTTCAAATGTTTAAATGACTGATCCGTGTTTCATGTTTTAGTCGTGAACATTTTTTTTAAAATGATGTGCATTTTTTTGTTTCTTTTGCAAGTATGAACACATTTTTTTCCTCAAAAAGCTGAAATCAAGATGTTTCTAACCTTTAGAAATCTTCACACAATGTACTTGGAAGTAAATTCTGACAAGAGGAAGTTTCACAACTTCAGTTGAAAAGTAAAACTTTTTTTTCAGTAACTGGTTTGTTATCAACTTTTCTTTATAGTGCACTTTGTGCTGTGCTTTTTATTCCAAAAGGTTTGTTGGTGTGCAGAGGCAGGGACATATACCGGCTATAGAGTTCAGCCATGTTTGACCAAGAAGTGCAGTTCAGGGGCATTCCAGCTTTGGATATTTTATTTCAATGTAGATGGAAGAAACTAACAATAGATGGCTTGTTTCAGAAGAGCACCTTGTGCTCCCTTTCTTTTGTAGCCTGCCCTCCATTTGCAAAGTGAAATTGAGTCGGAGATAACAGTCTCCATCTGCAGGGGATGTAACCTCTGCCGAGTCACAACTGAGCCACAAAGACTCTATTGATCAGCTAGTTTGCAACTAATTGCTGTGCACTTCTGCTTGGCATTGGATTCACAGACTCAAAATATAGTTTGAATGTTTAAAAGGGTATGTCAATTCTTTTTTTCTTTTTTTAAAAAAAGCAAACACTATATAAAAAAGATTTACTATGAAAGAAATTATGCTTAAATAGTACACTTTAACAATATAGACAGAAAAATAGTCGACTTGCTTCATTTAAGGTCAACCAACCCATGTGATTGAATCCGTTCGACAAACAAGAAGAGCTAAAAATCCACAAGAAACACAAATTAGAAAACATTTCATCTCTTCTTAACTTAGGCATTAGATACGAAGTTACATATATTTATTAGTATACAGTAAAGTATATTTACGAGCTTCTAAATATACTAGAAATTCCTTTTCAGTGGCCACAGAGCTGCTTACAAAATGTGTCATTCAGCACAACAGTGCAATCGGGTGCTAGTCAGAAGTGATGGAAAACATATTAGTACAAGCCAGCTCCCATTTCAAAGAAACTGCAGATGCAAGAGAGAAAAATGATGTTGTTGTTGGTTAAATGAGGTGTGGACAAACTATGAGTGCATCATTTCCCAGCAGAGGTTGACTCAGGATAAAATGTTAAGGCTTTTTATATTTTTACTGTTCTTATTCTGATGGGCCAAGGCTTGCTCAACAACTTCAAGAAAATATAAATTTCTTGAATAATGTTTGATTTAAGCCCAAGCATTCAAGTGTCTGAAGGCCATGCGTTTGACTGCTGTGGTCCTATGATCATGTCAATAATGTTCATGTTAGTAAAATGGTTTACAAAGTGAAAATGATGCCGTGCAGTTTGTGTTAGTGTGATGAGGAAGCTCTGCTAAATCTTGGAGGCCAGAGTGTAAGTTTTTCTCCACAGCACACTGAAATAAAAGTTGAAATAAATGATGCAATGATTTTCTGAAAAAGGACACTGATAATCCATTCCACCCACCCACAGGACACCTAAACAGACTATTTATGCATTTTCCAACACACTGGCCTATTATATAGTGTTTTCTTCTATTACGAGCACGTGTGTGTACTGAGAGAAATACAGATGTTCCTAAAAGAGTTTCACGAAAGTAATATATTCAGTGCACACTGTATTATGTTAGAGGGGTTTTGTGTTGCATTGCAGTTCCACAAGTAGTGTTAGTCAAGAACTTCCCAGAAGGACAGATTAGTCATTTGAACAGATGCAGTGAAGCTGTTTTCAGCAGTACATATCAGCACATTACACACCCTATTATGATGACATAATATCTAATAATTTAAGCTTTCTAAATTGAGGCTGCTTGAGTAACTCAGTGTGTGCTTTACACTAAGAGAAAATTAACTCGAACAACATTCTTATCAATCACCTGTCTTAAAAAGACATTTTTTAAAATGATATTTCTATAAAAAGCAGAGAAAGAAACCTAGGCCTTGTCTTTTTTGTGGCCAGATGAAAGCGCTTTTTCCAAAACATTTATATCTCTAAACTTTTAAAGATTAAACATTTTTAGGTGGAATTGTGAAAGCTTTCCATAGAACTTGGGATGATGTTTTTTTTTAATCAAATTTATCAGAGGTATGCAGAGGCTTTCACATATATACAAATACAACTTTCACATAATCAGAGAACTCCCACTGGTTTCCAGAGAACTCCCCCCCCCCCCCCCCCCCCCCCCATTTGCTTTTCACCACTTCCATCATGTTCGGGGTTCAGTGACTACTGTTTATCCAAATAAGGTGTAATAAAGTACTAAAGGCATTCACAAACCCATTTGTGCAACTTGCATTAATAATGAGCATTTTTAACAAATTTTCTTTCTGATTCATTTGCCACACACTACTACAATGATACTATTGCTGAAGTTGTCCTCTACTTTCAAGCATTCATCCTTCGACCTTTAACTTTTCTGTTATTCTTTAACTACTGTAGACTTGAGAGAAAAAGCCACTGTTTACTCTCCCCTCACCCAAACAGGTGGGAGAGCTGCTAAGGCCGTGAAAGTTGAATCATTAAGCTGAGTCGGCTGTTTCTGGCAGTACAAATGAGGTGGGGCAGTTAACTATTTGAACTCCTCCAATCAATATCCATGTGACTCCACCTATTTAAAACCATCTGTTCTCGTATCAGCAATAATCTCAATAAATCACTCAGATCTCTTCAAACTACTCTGAGGACATCTGACACTTGACACTTGACAGTGGACACTTCGTATTTACACACAGTGCAGACATGCCTTCAATGGGATTAGAGATTCTTGGAGTGGCCCTGGCTTTCCTTGGATGGATCTTTGCCATTGCGTCTTGCGTTTTGCCCATGTGGAAAGTAACAGCTTTTATTCAAAGTAATATCATCACTACTGAGACGAGCTGGGAGGGCATCTGGATGGAGTGCCGAATCCAGAGCACAGGTTACATGGGGTGTAAAATTCATTACTCCATGTTGGATCTAAGTCCTGAGCTTCAGGCCGCGCGTGCCCTTACTATCCTCTCCATTCTTTTGGGAATTGTGGGGCTTTTTGCAGCCTTTGTGGGAGCAAAGTGTACCAACTGTGTGGATGAAAAGGCAACCAAGGCTCAAGTGATGATTGTTGCTGGTGTGAACTTTATCCTGGCATCTCTGAGCCAGATGATACCCGTGTCATGGTTTGCCCACAATATCATGATGGACTTCCACAATTCAACGGGATTGGGGGAGAAGAAAGACTTCGGTGCAGCTTTGTACCTGGGCTGGGCAGCAGCTGCTTTTCTTCTCATAGGAGGGGCCATCCTCTTGTGCAGCCGGCCCCAGAAGCCTCAGAAAAAGCATGGGCCTCCATCAACGGTATACACTCAACCTAAGTCCGTCGTCCCCAGTGACTATGACAGGAAAGACTACGTCTGAAAAAAACATCTGCTCTTTTATCATATCTTTGCCATCATGGTTGAGGAGAAGAGCCATTTCTTAGAAATTGGTATCGCTCTGCTTTCATGTTCAGAAGGAAATTCCATATTCTGTCTTGGTATATTGTCATGTCCTACATTTTAAGTGCAGACATGTTGCTGTTGGAGATTAACAACTTTAAAGTTCTATTATTTGCAGTCCAAATTTAGAGAGTTTATTCATTTATATGCCTGAAGTTTAAATTGTGTTGATTACGCATTTTTAAATACACATAAATGCTTTGATTAGAATAAGGTGTCATTGTGTTCTGTCTGTATCTATCTATATGCTTTTTTACATCTGTTTCTCTGGAATGTTTTCTTGGTTTACATGTTTTTAATGCCCTTTTTAAACAAACCTCTTGTGATGATTTTGACTGTTGACAATGAGCCCTCACTGTTGAAAATGACGGATTGCTAAGGCTTCAAGATAATCTATTTATCTGTCTATAAAGGATCCTGCAGTTAATGTAAATAATCAATGCGTGACTATGACTGTTTTAAGTGATTGCAAAAATTTAAGTTAAAAAGTATAAAGGGCAGGAAAAAAAAAGAGTGTAAGCAACAAATACATGAAATTAAATGTCAATCAAAATAATCGATGTCAGTGGGTTTTGTTTTTTTTAAGAAATCCGAGGTGTACGATGATCTTTGGATGAATGTTACTGTGAGATAGGGTATGCAGTGTAAAATAAAATAAATAAAAAATAAGTGAATGTGAATAAGCGAACACCCAAAAGAAGCTTTTTCTTCCTTTTTACTTTTTTGAGAGTGAGCTATCTGGTATATCAACATTTGAGAAAAACCATGCAAAATACACACATTAATAATATTTCATAGCATCAACGAAGTAATGTATGTTTTGACTTTTTCAAAATCTAGTTGCTTCCATCATTGGCTGAGAAGCAGTGCTCTATTACACAGCAGTTATATAAACTAATGGTAATGATATAAAATTAACCAAGTCTCTGTTTGATGGTAGACTGGTCAATTATACTCTACTGTTCATACTAAAATGAGAATGTACTAATTTAGAACAAAAATGGTCAAGCTTGATATTGTAGGGGTGTAAAGAAGAACAATGTCATTAATTTTGCACACTCAGATTCATTAGACAACTCAGAGTCTCTGTCACAGCACTTATTCATCTCCCTGTCTCCCATATGTCTGCAGGCTCTGTGATAACAAGAACCGCTACCTTGTCTTACACACATACAACTATCTGAACTCTCACTCCAAACAATGAACCCATTTTACTCCTGGGTTACAGAGTGCTGGGGGATGGGAGCATTCTTAGGGAGACAGTCTTGGACGAAAAGAAATTCAAGGACATTCTACAGACAGATGGATTCATTAAGACTCATAAAGGTTAACAGGACTGCCAGGTGAAAGCCAGCCTCATAAGTCTACTCTTTGTATGTGTAAGGATTTAACTTCACCGAGGTAGTCTGTGCTCTCGTAAAGCTGCAGAGAATCTTCACTCCCTCGCTTAGGAGAAGCAAGGGCTTTTGCAGTGATTATCAGGAGAGTAACAGTTTGTTTTGGAAGTAGTGAGACCAGAATTCTTCATTTATCAGGCATTTCAAAAAAAGCAACATGATATCACAGAGGGAAGGCTGGGCTGAAGGTTTATCAGCTTTAAGAGCAGCTGCAAAGTGAAAGGAAAGATTTCACTGGTTTCACAAAATTTCATTACATAAACGTTTTCTGAGAAGGTAAAATTCCATTTATATTCTTTTTTTAATAAGTTTGCTTGACAACAAAGATCTTTTTTTCTTCCCATACTTTTGTACATTAAACTTAAAACACTTTTAGCTGTAAAAGACCTCTTTGTGGTCAGGCCCATTGTGAAGTTGGCCATGTAAGCCGATAGCAGAAAGACTTGAGTGTCCAGGTAATCCCTCCCCTTTTAGTGATGTCAGCTTCACCACAGACTCCTCCCCTGCACCTGACCAGCCTTATAAAATCAGCTCTAGTGAAGTCGAGGTGAAAGATCATCACACACCAATGCGAGGCCTGAAATTAACCATACCTGGCTCTCTTCTCGGCTCTTCTCCTGTATTAGATTTCTTTTCTGGGATCTTACCTCAGGTGTGACATTCAGCAGGAAAAGGAAAAAGGACCCTCAACATGTCTATAGGGCTGGAGTTGATTGGCATTTCCCTCTGCATTATAGGATGGCTTATTGCCATTGTGTCTTGTGCCCTCCCGATGTGGAGGGTGACAGCCTTCATTGGCAGCAACATTGTGACAGCTCAGATCATTTGGGAGGGCCTGTGGATGACTTGCGTGGTCCAGAGCACTGGACAGATGCAGTGTAAGGTGTATGACTCTATGCTCGCCCTCTCCCAAGATCTTCAAGCTGCCCGAGCTCTCACAGTCATCTCCATCCTGTTAGCAATCCTGGCTTTGCTCATTGCTATTGCTGGGGCCAAGTGCACCAACTGCATTGAAGACGAGGCATCCAAGGCCAAAGTGATGATCATCTCTGGAGTCTTCTTCATTGTATCCGGTGTCATGCAGCTCATTCCTGTCTCCTGGTCTGCGAACACCATAATCAGGGATTTCTACAATCCGTTACTCACTGATGCTCAGCGGAGGGAGCTGGGGGCTGCAATGTATATTGGCTGGGGAGCCGCTGCACTCCTGATTCTGGGCGGTGGACTGCTCTGTTTCTCCTGTCCGCCTCGTGAGACACGATACAACCCTTCACGAATGGCTTATTCTGCCCCACGGTCTGTCGGTGGGCCAGGTTTAGAAAGGAAAGACTATGTATGAACCAAAAAGAAAAAGAAAAAAAAACAGTACTCAATCTTGAACTTGCTCACCCCATCAAAGTGAGATTGTCTTTAGACGAAGAGCTCATAAAAAATGAGAACTGTTCAATGAGGGATGCATTTGATTTTGCCTGTAATATTAAGTATTTTTGTGATGGACCTTTTGCTTTTCAAGAGACTGAAAAAGGATGAAAGAGACATGTCTGTGCATATCTTAGTACTCCATCTTTTTCAGATTAATATTGTTTATTTTTTGTTACTGTTACATTTTATATGGTACCAACTTCTTTACATGTTTACAAAGAAAGTTTTTTTCCCCACAAGCCACCACTGCCACATTCATACTAAAGCATCCCTCTGTAGAAAATTTAATGATTTGGTGTGTTGAATAGCACACAGAGGTAAATACTGTAGAAACAATATCAATAATGACCTGTACCAGCCAAGACAAATGTTAACATGCATTAAATGGAGTTTCTTTTACATTGTGGAAAGGGTGAAAGTCTGCTGAGAGACTGGAGGTTGCAGGACACACAGTGTCCACAGTGTGTACTGAGAATAAAAGAACATGGGTTCTGAGGCAACTTTTCACTGAGCTAATCATGCTGTATTACATGATGAATATGTATTTTTCAATGGCCTTTTTTTCTAAATAAAATGACTTTTTAAGATTTTACCCCTTTCTTTAAAAAAAATGTTTTCATCAAGAACATAAAAAATGTTTTTGTTAATCTTTTAACAGCATACAGACTCTTGCATGAGTCAGTAAACCAGTAACAAAAAAGGAAGGTGTGTGTTCATGAGAGTAACCCTGATATTCAATCCTGAGATATAAATTACCTCCAGCTGGCAGCTTTACCACATACGCTCTAAACAATTAGCCACAGGATCAGTTAACTGGCAGAGGTGAGAATGTGAGCACAAAACAGTGGAGTCATTCCAGGCAAGTTGCATTTCTTTTATTTCTTGTTGCTACACCTGTTTGCAGGTAGTACCCATTAACAACACACACCTTCACTATACGTCACGTAACAGGATGTAAAGAAATATCTTTGGTACAGCAGCTAAGACAAGTTAACTACAGCTAATAGCTTGAATAATTAAATAAAACAACGTCCTTCATGAAGTAAAATTATCTGAAATCAAAATAAATACTACAAAACAAAATAAAAATGCATGTATAACACTAAAACAAAGTAAAATATTTCAAATTTATGAAAGTAAAAACAAGATTTAAAAGTGTTCACCAATTGCAGTAAAACTTTAACTTCTCCTCAATCTTCTACTACCTAGTTTTTCATTTTGTCTCTTTATTTAATAAAAACATGCAGCAAAGGAGCACATAGTGATCTTAACTCAGAAGCTTAAAAAAAACTCCTACCAACTAGAATTTCCATGCAATGACAGACATCCTTTTCAGTGTAGTTTCAAAACGCATGCAAACACATCTGAGGAAGGCAGGAATGTTAAAAATTTATGAATATCTCACAGTAAATATGGAAGAGGTCCCTTGGTGCTGTATCATGTTACTGACTGCTGTCTCTTAGTCCTATACATTCAACAATGGACAAGGAGCTGCTTGACATCTGGTCACGATCCCTGTAACCACAGGTTAGAGCTCATTTAAATTAAAAGTTCTTTTAAACTAATTGAGATTAACTTTTTGTATAACTGCATTATAATAGATGTGGGCATCCAAACACATCCCTCTCAAATGGCTAAAATATTAAAGTTTCAGACATTTACAAGAAATTTTCTTTAAACTTGAAAGTTTTAAATGAAATAAATATCAAATAAATAAAACAAATGAGCTCTTTTCTCAGACATGTGACAGAGGATCATCATCTAAAGTTGTTTACCACTGAGCACCATTTCCCGTGTGTTGTTCCAGTGACTGGTCTAGGAGCCTCGGGCATGTTTGGCTGCTGTTAATCGGTGATTTACACACAGGTGCACTTTAAACCATTCTAAGATCAGGTACCACACTTTAGCGATGGAAAGAAGTGAAATGAAATTAATCATTTTTATTTGAAGGAGAATTATTTTTGACGAGAAGTATAAAAGGAGTCAAGTATCAGCTTAAAATAATACTTATTACAAAATCAATTCTTTATTTGCTCTGCAAAATATAAAGTCCTACTAAGAGCCCTACTCCCAGCTGGTGAATTACAACACAGAAACTTTATAAAACTAGTGATTAACTCAAAAAACAAATTCAAAATAATACCATAAATAAACAGGGAAAAACCCAGGGAGTTGGAATTGAGAAGCAAACGGGGACCAACCAACCCCAGAGTTCCTGAGGGTCTAATAAAACTGTATCTAATCAAATACCTAAACCTGGATGAGTGGGGGGAAAGAAGAAAGGGCAGTCTGTGAGTGTTTCTGGTCATGCTCTGCTGGCTCTAGCCAAACTCTGGTCACATGACCGAAACTGGGGAATGTGAAGGACAGTGAGGTTGCCTGGCACCTGGAGGCAGAAAAGGAAAACAGCCCCCTTCCCTGATAATTACACAGACTCACTGTGTCCACTCACTGTGAACAGAAACTCACCAAGATTCCTACCAGTAACAGCAAGAAATGCAAATCCAAAGCACAACAGATCCACATATCAATGATAAAACAATGAGGATAACAAAGTTAGTGAACCAACAAAAGAAATTCTGTTAATCTTCAAGAAACATTTCCTACCTAAATTTAACACTTTTTTATCAGCTAAATTTATTATTAACAATATGGCCAGGATGAGAAAGTTGCCAAAATCTTACTTTGCAGAAACAAGAGCAGGAATGGAAAAAAGGAGAGCAAAGCCACTAAATGTTTCCAGTACTGGAAGTAAACTTTACAAGTTTTAAATCAAATGTACTGTGGCTCCACTGGGCATAGCAGAAAGAGGACATTATCAAAGGCAGATCACGTGTGTGTCTGCAAAAGTAAAAACAAACACAGGACCTGGTGTTAGCAATCACTGAAGTTTCCGTTTAATGGATCAATGCTCAGCACAAAAACCTTGGCTGCAGTATTCTCAGGAGCATCTAAGGCTACGTCCACACATACAAAACTACGTTTTTCGGGTTTTGTTCTTAAAAAAATCCAGTCTAAATGTGCAGTTTTGAAAAAATATTGCTAAATAACGCTAAAAACAAAATGTGTGCCGATCAGAAGTCTAGAAGTCTGGGAGGGAAAGACTGAACAGGGTTTTGTACCCTCACAAAACCTTAAGTACTTTTGAAAAGTTTTCCTGGAAAAGCAGTTAATTTTGTGTTACTTTTGTGTTACTTTTCAAGTGTCTTCAACATTTCAAATGTTAATGTTAATTAATGTTAATAACTAAAGACAGTATTTTGGTTGGTGTCGACTCACAACTTAGGCATGAACAAAATGCATACAGCATACATAAATTTAAAAAAAAGTAAAAAGTAAATTTATTCAAATTTTCTCCAGAACTGGAAACCCACATTGTATAACAGGGAAAATCCTGGAAGATAACATCATGCCATCAGTGAGCCAGCTGACTCTTGGGTTTTGACAGAACTGCCAACAGGAAAATGACCCCAAATAAGTCCCAAAGTTTCACACTTTGTTTAAGTTGAGGGAAATCCTATTGATATAATTTAACAAAGATATTTAAACCACTCTTGTGTAAGTTGAAGTAAAGCTAGCAGAATGCAGAATCGGGTTTGAATAACTTTGTGTCTGCACATTCATGTGGCACTTTTTTGATGCTATCAGATCTATCTAAAGTTCAAGAATAGTGTCATAATTGTCTTGCTGTGTTATGATTGCACTGTGTGGAGTTTAGAGTGTTTATTTTGGGACCTATAGCAGAATCCAGGATATCAAAATAAAACCATAAACCAAGCCTTAAATGCTGGTAAGTTCAAGGAGTAAAAAAAAAAGTCCAAAAGTTACAAGGAGCAAATCCAATCCAAAATGACAGAAATCACTAGGAACATAGAGAACACAGAGCTAGAGCGCATACAGCTATGAGGACAACTCAACATTTAACAAAAAAAAACAGCGACAATATATACATTAGAGGTATTGATGGAAGTGGAAATAGGTGGGGAACTCAGCTGCAGACAATTAACATAACAAGACAGAGTTGACTCAACACAAGACAAAAGGGATCAAAATTACCAAGGTAAAACCTGTTTCCTCATTCAAACCACTGAATGAGGAAAAAAGCTTAACTTGACACAAAGGGACACTGAAAGACAAAGCACAACACAGAAATGAGACGGGAACCAAAATCAGACAAAGGGGAACTTAATACCTCCAGAAAGTCACAGTAGCTTTACAGAATACTTTTAAACACAACTGAATAAAAACAATATGTTGATTAAAAGTAAACTAAATACAGACCAATATTCCAAAAGAAACAAACCTCACACATAAATCATTATCAAACCAAAAAACATGCTGTACTAAAAATTCCAACCCCTGATCTATGACGTGTAATGTGATTACTGTATGTTGTAGCCTTTTTTTTCTCAAGATAATTTAACTTTGATGCCTCATAATAACAATCTGCCATTAGTGTGATTGTTTCACTGTCATATAACAAAGGCCTACAGCATGTAGATCCCACAGCAGGACCTACATATTTGCACTATAATGATAATAATAATATATGAAAGGTCTTGTGGAATGAAACTCATAAAAGCTGCTGGAAATAAGAAAACTCATGATCCACTCTGCAACAAATGGAGGAGGCCACCAAGGTGAGTGACAGGGAGAGCAATTTGTGGACATGAACCCTCTAGCACAGCATGAAAAGCCCACTATCACCAATGTGGGTTTTAAAATAGATATTGAGCTTGACAGTCAAGTGAGAGTAGTAGTGAAATCCAGCTTTTATCAGCTGAGGCAACTGGCCAAAATTAAACCTATCTTGTCAAAAGATGATTTCAGAACAGTAATCCATGCTTTTATTACAACTCCGCTGGATTACTGTAACTCCTTGGTATTAGCCCGTCATCCTTGTCGGGTCTTCAGCAGGTGCAAAATGCTGCCGCACAGCTTTTAACTGGTGCACAAAGCATATTACTCCCGTTTTACCCTCACTACCTGCCTATTCATTTTAGAGTTAATTTTAGTCCTTTTATTTGTTTTTAAAGCCTTAAATGGTCTCGCCTCACTCTACCTATTTGAGCTACTGAACCTGGAAACCCTTTCTTGGTCTCTTAGATCAGCTGACCAGTTGTTGTTGGATGTGCCGAAGACGCAAGACTTTTGAATCTGGTTTGAAGGCCCGCTTTTTCAGTTTGGCTTTGAAGCCAGTATAGAAATGTTCATTTTATTTGGATTTTATTGTTTTTCTGATGTTGGTGTTCTATATCATTTACGGTTGTTGTATTTTTATTTATACTATTTATATTAATATTTTTTCTTATTCTATTTTCAGCACATTGGTCTGCACTGGCTGTTTTTAAAGTGCTTTATAAAAATAGATTGCTTGGCTTTATTTGTTGAACACAGCTGAAAAAAGGAGGTTTAGGTCCATATAGCTGCACAGGATTTCTGAAGGGATTATAAGTAATACTGAGGTTTATCTTGACCAAGAAAGTTCCAACGAATTTGAGGGTGGATGGTTGTGCATAAAGGTACAGGGTACAATTCACTGGAATCTTGGCCTATTAGTTCATTGGTGAAGTTGATTTGAAATGGAGCAGATAAGAGAATTCCTCCCTTTTACATTCCAGGATAACCTCAGGCAGAGCAGAGATAAGCACTGCTCACTCCTCAGTTCTTTGGAAGAATAAAACAGGTTGAAGCCAGTTTGGCGTGGTAGTGGAATAACGACAGAGGAGAACAGTTGTAGTTGCAAAAAAAAGAATCTCAACCACAACAAGAATGGAGATGATTGGCTGAGAAAATGGGGAGTCTTTTTGATTCATAGACCAAGTAGCAAAGCACTTAAGAGTGATATCATGTCAGTAGACAGACTGCTACAAATCTGACACTCTCTGTGTGAGTCAGGAGATCGACTTAAGTTCTTCTCAGTTAGATTTGAGGATCCTGGTTTTACAGTTTAAAGCGGACTTTGACTCAACAGATTAATTCCTTATATATTGATATTTCACTTTATGGTTCGGGTTAGTTTTGATAATAACTGTCTATACCAAATTTTGAATTATAGTTCTATTTAGAATGTATAAATAGCCTAATACTAGGTAAACATGGCAAGAACATTCTGAAATTTGGGGGATTTGTTATAATAACCATATATAACCATTAGAGCTGATAACAAGGCCCTTACTGCTTTATCATAAAAAATCATAATATCTCTAATTATCAATAACAATTCATGCAATTGCAATTAACACTTAAAACGTGCTTGTTTTACAGTAGTCCTTTTAGTCAAATCAGTGGGAATCCTTGCATTTGTGGGACTTGTTTCCCACATCCTGCAGAATGGCAGTTTAGGTACCATTATAGCAGCAAGACCCCATCCCCCACACCTCTTTTGGTCTCTTTTTTTACTCTCAGTTATTTTTCAGGTAATTTAATCTCAGTTACCTCAGAGTAAATATTTTTAATTTTCTTGTTTTTTAGATTATTTAGTTACATTGCACGTGTTTGTACTTACAGGTGTAGCTCTACTCTCTGTGTCAAGGTTTTCTCAGTCAAGACACCGTCTAACATATTTATGACCTCTATTTCTTAGCTGCATGTGCACCACATGTGAGTAAATTTGTGGCCTCTTCACAAAGAAAGTGATACGGGCTACACTGACAGCTAAGTTAAGCGGATGTGCTGTGCTCTGTGCCCTCATGGTCCTAAATGCGCAAACTCCTTGTCACTTTTTGCTTCTATTGCTCGAGCAAATGTGCTTCATTGAAATTGTGCCCCAGAGCACAGCCTACTTGTTGTGAGCTGCACTTTGCTTAACGCAGTGGCAAGTCATCAGACATAATGGATTTGCTGTTGTAGTTTTGTATGTGAGGGGCCCTTTATGCTGTTGAGATTCCCCCCATGATCCTTCAAAGACCTGCAGGTGCCTTTCTCTCTGGGCATCTGGGGAAATGCAGTTTCCTCTCAAAACAGTATTTATACTCTATTTAAATTTGACCTGAATTGTATGGAAGGGTTACATTTTTGTTCTTCCTCGCTGTAAAATTACTGCAAAAATAAATCTGTCACATTTAAAAGTGTGTCCTGGACAAACACCTAGAGGGGAAAAAAATAGAATTCTGCCCTCTGGTGGTTGAAAATAAAATTAGCAAGATTTGTCTTTATTTAAGAAAAAAATCAAAGTTGGTACACTACTCTCACCACTGGTTTTATTCTGTGCAGTAATTATGAATAGACTGTGTAAGTCAGTCAAAAAAATTTAGGCATGCACATAATAAACGTAATAAAGTAAGATACACAATTCTTATAGTTTAATGTAAAGATATACAAGGCTTAAAAATAGCAGCATATAGACCACTGTTAGCGCTTTTAAAATGTTTTATTTAGTCTATTAAAATATACCAGAATTATAAGTCCCCCAGTAAGACCATACCTTTTCAAAGAAGGACCTAGTTGGATCGCATCCAAGAAAAATGCCGGTTGAACAGAAAATGTTGCGTAATTGTCACGGTTCTGGGTCAGTTTTGACCCAGTATTTTGAGTTTTCATGTTTTGGTTTGATTTTGTATTTTTGGTTATCTTCTTGATGATGATGCTGATGATGTTCTATGTTCCAGATTATTCTGGTTAGGTTTAGTTCTTCCCGTGTAAGGTCCGTGTTTCTTAGTCTGCGTCCTTGTGTATTGTTTCCTGTTTTATTTTGAAGGATTGTATCTTATGTCAGTGCGTCCAGCTTCGCTCCCCCTGTCTCGTTAGCCCTGATCTCTCCCAGCTGTGTCTCCCTCCTATCTTCCATTCCCTGATTACTTTCCTGTGTATATTAGCCCTGTGTTTGCCATTGCTTAGCGTCGCACCCTCAGATTTATTCCTGTGTGTTCCAGTTTGCGGTTTCATGGTTTGGTTCGTTTTGTTTGGTGCCAGCAATAAAGCTGTGGTCTTCAGTTACATTTTCGTCTCAGAGTTCTGCATTTGGATCCACATCTCCACCTGCCCGCACACACAGCCCTGACAGTAATGTTTTCTATTAGAAAGGCTAAATGCAAACTATATATTATACAGTTTTCACCAGCAATGGGGAAACACCTGTGTGAAGTTATGAGACTTTGAGCTTTGTTTGCATAAGATTTTCAATAGTGAATGAACACTTCTTCATGTACAATGTACAGCACATAGTTGACATTGCACATATAATCCACCTTCACAACTGTAGACTTGAAGTCATTTCCTGAAAGCACTATCAGCTCACAGCACCCATTTATTTCATGTTGTTACAATGTTTCTGCGAGAAAATGCTATCACCGTTTAAATGTTTCTTACATAGTAAACATCAAAGTGATTTATTGTAAAATCAGTCATTTCATTTTTGCTGATCTTTATAACACCACAGGTATTTTGTACAACATCCATGTTTCCATGTTCAAACCTTATACTGGATTGTCTGTGGTGCAGTTAAAACCAGGTGGCCTGCAGTTTTTAATGCAGTTCAATTATCTATCTGAGAAAGGCCCCAGCAGAGCCGTGGACGGGCTCCGACTCCGCTGAACACAGCAGACAAGAATAAACAGTTCAAACTTAAGACAAACATGTCAGGTATACACAGTCTTCTAACTGAGTGGCCTCTTAAGACACAGCAGTCAAGACATACAATAAACTTATTGGATAATTGAAAATGTTTCAACAACTTTTTGCATTTTTCAGGAGCTGACATGACTGAATTTTGTGACAGGGGGTGCTGCAGCACTCCTACTTCCCACAGAGATGTGATTGATTAATTTTCAGTACATGCATTTATGACCGAATGCACAACCCTTGATAACCCAGGAAATTAAACACATGAGTTTCAACTTCTATTCAAGCTTCATTCCAACAACAGAAGCATTTGCCGTAGAGTTTTCTCACAAAAACATGAAATGAACGGGTGTCGTGAGCTGATAGTACTACTACTTAGTGGCTGCTGTTAAGGAATAATTGCTATAATCTCAATACATGTTCTTAATTGTAAATTAAGCTAGGCATTGTGTGCAAAACCTTTCCCCAGCTAGCTAAAAATGGTACCTTTCTTTTTACAACTTCCATAGTTAAAACCACAAATGTTTCTTTCCTGTTTTTTTGTTGTTGTTGTTGTTGTTTTTTTTTTTACAGTGACAGCTAGACTATCACGCCACATTACCCTGCATTAGTGTAATAAACAGTTTATCTCTCTTTATCTTTTAGGTTTAAATATTTTTCTTCAGATGTTTTGGCAGGAGTAGGTATACTTAATATAACACTTAATATATCAGAATCAGAATCAGAATACTTTATTCATCCCGAGGGATATATACCTCACAGGGTAAGTACACAATTTAATATAGTACAGTATTAATTAATATAGTTTAAGTAATATTTACTTGAAATTAACAAAAACTAAATAAAACCAGAATCAAGCAACCCCTTGATGACAACACGTGTGATAGCCTCCAGCCCCCTTTCGCTATTGGAAAGGCAGTTAAGGCAATGGATGTATAGTTTCTAACATTCATTCTGGGGGTTTGCTAGTGATCCCAATCTCTCCTCCGAGGCTGGTAGGATACAAATTACTGAAGGTTAAGAAACAGAGAGAGAGATACAGAGCGAGAGAGAGAGGGAGAGAGAAAGGTGGGATTTGCTGGCAGTCATCAGAGGGAGGTCGTGTGTGCGCTGATTGGATATAAACACTGGCATAATATGATTTCTGCTTCAAGGAACAGTTCCTGCTGACTGATTTAGACCTGTTCAACATTCGTCTCTTTGACGGAGAAACGTGATTTTCCCAGAGGTGAGGTATGTTTCGACTTTTCAATTGTGTTTACACAAGACAACTTGTGCCTTGCGTTTTATTCTTTTTTTTGGGAGGGGGGCAGGAGGGACTGCGTCATATTTCTTTGTTTAATAGGTAGCTCCTAATAATTATCAATCCTTAATTATAATCGTCATGGCAATGTCAAATGACAAAATTATTTCAGAGTGTTGTGTGAGTGTTTCCATAACCAACAGCCTTATGTTGGCTTATGTCCACAGATCCTGTGTTGATTTGTTTTCTCAAAATTTCTCCTTCTAAAGTTGATTCTAATCAGTCTAATGGTTGTAGAAACCGATAAGCACACTGAGTTCCTGACCTCTGACCTCCATGGAGTGGAGTTGGAGTAATATCAAAAAAGACAATAATAGTTCATTAAATTCTCCAATGATCTCTCAGCCTTAGAGTCATATAAAATAACAAATGAATGCAGACAAGTTCACCAATTAAGAATTAACAGTATTTTTAGATAGTGATAGTTTAAAATCTTTTTGCCACAGTAATGGCATAAAATATTATTAAGACTATTGTTTCAGTTCACAGTAACAGCATAGGGACCTTGGCTGGATATTCCTCAGGTCCTCTTGAAAGAATTCGTAGAGTTCCTTCAAATCAGTTGGTTTCCTGCAGAATCCAGGATCATCAGTTTTATTGGATGTGTCACCTCTTTCCTGTAAAGGTCTGGAAAAAACCCAAACTGTCACCCTCAGATGAGTCCAAATTGGTTAGGATGTTCAGGAACAACTCAAAACTCCTGGAACACCAGCATGACAGACAAAGATTGAGCGATTTCCTAAAAATGACAAGAGGTATTTTTATAGGAGTAGGGGTGAGCTCTTCAAACCAAAGAACACTGCATCAGCTATCAAGCACGATGTTGGTACAATCCAAAAAGTGGTTGAATAATAAAGAAGGAGAACTACCCCCAAATTCTTCAGCTTCACCTCAAATCAGCAGCCAGAAAGTCAAAACTTTGACACAACTGAATATTCCAATGGGACAATGATCCCAAACACACATCAAAACTCGTGTTGGAATGGATAAAGTGATTTAACATTAAATTTTTGCACCAGTCTTCCCAAAGCTCCAACCTCAACAATATTTAAAATTTGTTGACTGTACTTAAAGGCTGCTAGAGGTTAGGAAATCATTCAATTTAGATGAACTCTGCAAAGAAGAGTGGTCAAATATTTAGACAGAATTATGTCAGAAGCGTCTTGAAGGCAAACAAAACCATATGGTTTGGATGCAACTTTGTAAGGGATGTTTAACCAAATATTATTAGTGGGTGTATTGATACTTTTGTCTATGTGGATTGGAGAAAATCTAAAATAAATAAACTTAAGCAACCAATTCTTGTTTTTTAAGTCATTAGAAATGTATGGTGTACAATCGTTCCAAAAGGAACAGTTCAAAGAAATTATTAAAAGCCTAAAATGACCATGATATGCATGATGAGTGTATATGAGCTTTTGAACACAACTGTATGTGTTTCATCATGTGTGCAGTGAGAGAGAGAGAGCAAGCAAAAGCCTGCTAGTCCTGTTACATAAACTAAAACCTGTTGGGTGCAGCATCATGCGGGCTCATGTGTAGTTGTGTGGGTATTTCTGATGCTTTGGGGATCTTAATGTGTTTACAGAGTCACTTTATGGAGGCTCATCTCACTAATGAAGAAGAACAGCAAATTCCCACAGCTGAAATTACATGATGACAAGTTATTGTCATAGTTAAAAACTCTATAAATATAAATGAAAACACAACTATGCATTTGTGCCACAGCAAGGCAGAGCTCCACTAATATGTCTGTCAGTGGGGTTGACCACCACAGTTTTTTCTATTTTGCTGTAAAATTGTCCACAGCTGGTTACGGTGTAAGAGCATGGAGTAAATGGAAATCACTTTCATTTTTAGTTCTTGTTAGTCTTTGCATGCTGCTTCCACTTTTTAGATTTTTGGATGCAGATCAAATAGAAATTCGTTTAAAATCGTTCATGGGGTCAAACTGTTTTCTCTGTATTTACAGGTAGAGAATAGAATATGTTACACCACATCCTGATTTAATCTTTGTTTACTCACTAATGACCTCTGAGTGACCTTCTGTAGCTTTGTGATGACCTATGCATGGCCAGCCTGGTGCACCTCTGAATGATGAAGGCTTCTTACATATTCATCATCCTCTTTCTACTCGACAGGACTGTGGTAAAGTATTTTATTGTGCCAGCAATGACCAAACGATACCTGATACTTGAAAAAAAAGCTCTGTAGCTGTAGAACTGCAGCTGTACAACATCCAGTGAAATGCCAGTTTATTAGGCACTCTTTGCAAAAAGCCCTAGTGGGGATTACCAGAATGAATATAGATTGTGAACAGATAGTAAGCATTGGTCTAAGAGTATCCATAATAATGTTAAAAGTCTATAAAAGAAAAGCATGCAAAGGAAAAAAGTATATAGATGATTTTAAATCTCAGTCATTTGTAAGCCACAGAACTTGTGTCCTTTATCGTCATGTAATTTAAATGCAAGTGTTGACTAATGTAAAGCTAAAATATTGTCATATGTTCACTTTTGTATTTTAATATACCAATTTGAAACCAAAAGGACATTTCTGTTAGTCCTCATTTTCACATTCCACATTCAAAGAGGTGTTTGTGGGTTTAGACCTGGTTTAAGGGTTAAAATTGGTATTAGGCTTAAGTGGTTGGGTCTGACTGAGGGTACAGGTTGGGTTTAGTATTTAGTGGCTATAAATGATCATTTCAGGTCATTTGTGTGTATGTGTGTGTGTGTAGAGTATATCAGCGAGGACTGTTGAAGATATGGTGGCAGAATGGATCCGCTACAGAAATGAGTGTCTGGTCAGGATGAGCGCAGAACCCGGACCAGACGGTAATCCACACATATGCTCAATAATCATATTAATGCTAAAACATACATTAATTAGATTTAACGCTTAAATATAATCCATTAATTTAAGCGTTAAATCATTTAATTTAGAATAAATGTGCAAACATGGTGAAAGTTTTATAGAACATTCATCCATCTCACCGACTGATTATAAAACACAATTCATTCATTCTTATTCTGTCTCCAGAATTAGTATGCAGTCGTATGTTTGACGAATATGCTTGTTGGTCAGATGGACAACCCAACTCTACAGTCAAGGTGCCCTGCCCCTGGTACCTACCTTGGTACAACCAAGGTAGGTACCAGGTTGCAAACACACATATATAGATACATTTAGGTAAAGGGTTTTTTTTTACAATTACACATTTTCCTGCATTTTTTCCCAGCACACCACAACAATGAGTTTTAAATGAAACAACTCAGATGTGACTATGTGACTTGCAAACCTTTAGCTTTTAGCGATTCAATTCAAATAGCTTAATAAAAAACTTTATTAACTGTTTTGGAATTACAGCCATTCAGAAGCTCAAAAAATAATTGGACTGACAAACACTTTCATGGCCATGTGAGAGCTGTTCCCTTGTTATGTTGGGATAATTTAAGCCGATAAAAGATTGTTGATTTTAAGTGTTGAACTTGTATTTGATAACTGTTCATTACAATTCTCAATATGAGGTCCAAAGAGATGAAGGTGACAGACATGGTGGCCATCATTATGACAAAATAAAAAATAAAAAACCCAAAATAAACCTATAAGAAAGACGGCAAAACTTTAAGTGTGCCAAAAGAAGGAACACAGGATAGAACTCAACAACATTAAAAGGTCAGAAAGACCACAGAGCATAACTAAGCTGGATGAATGCAGATTAGGTACCATTGTAAAAGTCTACAATTAAGAGCCACCTTCTGATACAAACTGATACACATGAAAGAGCCGGCACAGTTTTGGAAAACCATTGATATTTGGAGAGATTAAACCAAGATTAATTTGTACCAGAATGATGGGAAAACAGAAACAGTTCAAAGCATACTGCATTATCTGTCAAATATGGAGGCCATAACGTTATGGCATGGGCATGTATGGCTGCCACTAGAACCGGGTCACTGGTGGTTACTGATAACTGCTGATTACTGATAAAATGGTGGTGACTGCTCTTAGAAGAAGCAGGGATAATTCTGAAGTGTACAGGGCTATTCTATTTGCTCACAGTCATTGCTATTCAGACAATTTCTGCAAAACTGATGGGGCCGTACTTCACAGTGCAAATGGTTAGTGATCTAAAATATGCTTTAAAAGCAACCCAAGAGCTTCTCAAAACAAAGAAATGGGATATTCTTCAAGTCAGTCGCCTCAACTAAACCCACCAGAGCAAAGCAGCTTTTCCGTTATTCAGTAAAAAACTGAATGCAAAAAGACCTAAAACAGGCAGCAACTGAAGATGGCTGCAGTAAAAATCTGGCAGAGCATTTCAAGAAACAAAATCCACTATTTGGGCATGTCCATGGGTTCTAGACTTCGGTGACTTAAATGACTACAACTGATACTTATTCAAATATTCAAAACAATACTTCTATCCAATGTCCAAATAAGTGACTGTATTTTAAACCCATGTTAAATATTTGATTTTAAAATCTGCTGTAGTGATGTACAGATAATAAATGATTAAAAAAAATATCGCTATCCAAAAACACATGGACATAGCAACAGGCTATATACACACAGATAAAAGCATTGTTTTAATCACAGGCATGTGTTTTAGCCTCTTTTCTGTTTTCCTGTAGTGCGTAGTGGCTTTGTGTTGCGTGAGTGTGGCCCTGATGGCAAATGGGCCACCAGAAACTCCAGTCAAACCTGGAGGGATCATTCTCAGTGCCAACCTGAGGACAGCCAACAGGAGGAGGTATGCCAGGAGCATATGGGAAAATTGGTCAGAAAATAATTAATCAGAAAACTGTCACCAAAGTAGAATTGATTTAAAATTAATTTAAAAAGTGTGAAACTGCAAAATCAGTAGAATCAATGCTTTATTTTTCCATTTGAAAGTGCACAACTATTCTGAATAACAGATTTTAAAACAATTAGGGTTTAGTAAAAGGAAGTTACGTAGGTTCATATTTAGTGGCCTCACAGTAATAACCCACCCTTGTCTTTTTGTTTTCTTCTGTGTAGGAGAAGCAAATTATTATTTATGCCTGCTTTTGGGTCATGTACACAGTGGGCTACTCTCTCAGTCTGGTCAGTCTCTGTGTGGCTCTGATTATTCTTCTCTTTTTCAGGTAGGTAATCTGTCTCATACTCTAACATTTCTCCAAGTAGCATTTAAGCAGACTTTCTTCTCAAAACCAACTTTTCTTAACTAGAGCTGTGAAGCTCTTGCAAGTGCAAATACCATAACAACAATAATCCATGAAACATGGGGAAATTACATGAGCCTTAGCACTGCAGCTATAAGCTCTGTTGTTACAAAAAATTTGAAACGAAAAGTGAAATCAATCTCACTCTCTATGAGCCACATGTTTAGCAGGCTGACTTTGTTTTGTGATTATTATGTTTTTAACATTATTTAACCTTTGTGAAACTTGCAGTAAGCTCCACTGTACCAGAAACTACATCCACAGCAACTTGTTTGCGTCGTTCATTCTGCGAGCTCTCTCCATCCTGACTAAAGATGCTCTACTGGGTAAAACCTACCTGGAGTTCGCAGACAACAGGGAAATCTTTGAAGTGAACAGTAACCAGGTTATAAGCATAAAAACTTGTATTATTTCAGTGATACTAATATATGTGTCATTTCACAGATGACATAGTTGAATATATTTCACACCCCTTCCTTGGACCGCTTCATCATTCATGCGAGATAACATATAGTAATACTAAGTGATAATTAGTTATTAATTTGACTTTATAAATTGTTACATTATAAAATAAAAGTGTTCATTACTCGGGCAGTTTTTTTAATTTCCTCATATAGACTTAAGTATAGCCAGGGACTCTGAAGATTCATAACTGTTAGAAGTGACGGATATTTCTTAATTCTACTTTTTTGTATCTCCTCCTAAAAACACACTTAAATATTAGGCATTGTCCAGCTGCCTTGTGGCTCAAGTGCTGATGCATTACTGTGTGGGAGCCAACTACTACTGGCTTCTCGTGGAAGGCCTGTATCTGCACAACTTGCTGGCGCTGATGGCTTTCTCTGAAAACTGCTTTTTTGGTGGATATCTGTTGATAGGCTGGGGTAAGCCAAGGACACCAGACAAAAGTAGCTACATACAACACAAAGGAAATGAAGTAGTTAAAGGCTTGGTTCACATTATGGCAAAATTGGTTAGGTCAATCTCACAATCCTGAATTTTCTCTGCTTACCTGAACTGTCGTTGTTTCAGGCACCCCAGTGTTATTTGTCTTTCCCTGGATTCTTGTACGTTACATGTATGAAGACACAAGGTGAACTTTTAGTCTGACTTTTTTAATAATTATTTTGCTGACTTTGTGCTGCCTTGTACTTATTTGTATTCTTTTCTCGTCTCTTCTTTAATCTCTTAACTACACTCTACATCATAGCTTTAGTATATGTATGCAGTAGTTTTAACACCATTTTGTTCTGTAGTAAGTCTCCATGCTTTTACCGTGATAAAAAAAAGTGTTGATGTAATGGTAATATATACATAATGCATATGTTATTACAATGCATGAAGTCAGAATGGAGCACTTCAGTAAATAAAAACTGCTTATCATCTTCATGCAATGTCTGTGTTTTTCAGGTGTTGGGAAATAAATGAAAACATGGCTTACTGGTGTATAATCCGTATCCCTATTCTCCTGGCCATAATGGTAATAGACACAAATATAAAGGTTATAAAGTAAATTTGTCAGTATGAACAATCATGTGTGAGTTATGTGACCATAAACAGCCCTGTGACCTACAGGGGGCGGGGCACTCTGTACATCATAGTCACCTACATATCACCTCCAGCTTTCAAATTAAAACTAAAATGACTAAAATAATAATTACAAAATAAATATACTAATGAGTCTGTTTCTCTTATTTTATCTTTTCAGGTTAACTTCTTCATCTTTATTCGCATCATTCTGATCCTTATATCTAAACTGAAAGCCCATCAGATGAGATATACTGACTATAAATTCAGGTATGTAGATAACAACAAAGTAATGAACACTGACAATGACAAAAGATACGGTTTTTCTCGATCGCCGCAATTCTCACAGCAGAAAAAGTCATTCTGGCATTTTTCATAACATGTTGTCACATGCACCTGTGACACAGACTGACAGTATGTATTTCTATGTGTTCCAAGTAAACCTGTGAGAGTGTGTAAACTTCTGACAGTATAAATATTTGAACAAAACTTGAAGTAACTTGACTGGAAATACTAATACAGTATCCAGAGAAGTGAGAGCTCCAGAGAGAGAGTGTGCTGATGAGTTTTTTAGATTCAAGTTAGAAGTGCCTCAACACAGTAACAAATATCTTTCGTAGTGAAGTATGTGTAGTAACCATAGCATTGTGTGTAAAAACGCCTGGAATGTCTAATGTGGGTGAGGGAAAGCGTTACTGATTTGAGAACTGCATTATGTATAGTGAGAATTTTTTATTAGCACTAAGATGAGTGGAGGTGCTTTCATCTCCTTGTTGTCTTGACATAATTATCTAATGTTTGACCTAATTTGCTCACCTATCTTTAATTTAGTTTAATTTTAGTTTTTTTTCCTTTCGTTTTTGCTTAGCAACTACAAAAATCAGGTGAAAATAAAACATGAATTAACTAATTGATAGACTTTTTTGTAAGAATCTTGTGTGTAAGTGTAAAGATCAAAACTCACACATATACAGACAGTAATTAAGAGAAGACAAGTGAGGGAACTCTGTTACATCGCTTGACATAACCTTTGCCTACAAAAGCATATCACTGCTTCAGTGAGTTTAATAACAGTTCAACAAGTAAACACCAGGGAACATTTGATTCTCATGTTTCTCTCCAGACTGGCCAAATCCACATTGACCCTGATCCCTCTGCTGGGGATCCATGAAGTTGTGTTTGCGGCGTTGACGAATGTGCAAACAGATGGAGTCTTTCACAATATCAACCTCTTCTTCCAGCTCTTCTTGAACTCTTTTCAGGTATAATCAAGAATCTGCACCTAGATAATATTTACCATCATAATAATTTGCAGATAAAAGTAGCAAAACACTACTAAATGACCTCTAATACAAACTCTTTACAGGGTTTACTTGTAGCCGTCCTGTACTGTTTTGTCAACAAGGAGGTATGTAGCATGTGATGTGGTGGACAAAACAAACTTCTCATAATATTAATCATTACATTTTTGAATGAAGCCTCAGTTTAAGGTTAGAGCGGGGCTTGTTTAAGGTCAGCGTACAGGTTATAGTTAGCTGAATTGAATGGACAGCCGAGAAATTCATGTAAGTCAATGTAATGCCCATCTGGAGTGAAAAGGGACTAGGTGACACTAGAAAAGGTGCAGGCCCTCTTGGTCTTGATGTCGTTCATATGTTCTACAGTTTAAGAATCAAGACATGCGTCTCTTGTAAATGTTTTTCATGTTCAGCAGAGGATGTGTTACTCATTTTTTGCAGATTTTAGCTTTTGCATTTGAGATATTTCCCTTACTTGCAAACACTCTTTGCAGTGTTTAGCCTCTTCATTTTCTTAGTCGTTAACCCAGTCTCTAAGTCAAGTTTCCAAATTCAGTTCTCGTTATTATCCTATTTCAAGCTTCTTTTCCTCCCCTTTCTTACAGGTGCAAGCAGAAATAAAGGCTACATGGCAGAGGCTGAAGCTGTGGTTGACTTACCTAGATGAACTGAGAAATAGTGACAGTAACACACTGCAGGTGGGTGTCAATACAGTGTACATAGGAAGCCACCTCATTTAGCTAATCAGCATCATATTTAATCGTTATTTCCCCTCTTCTCACCGCCATCTTGCTTTAGTTGGTTGTGCTTTTTGTGGCTTTTATTGTTGCTCTTAGGTTTGTTTAAATAGGATCATGCATGTCACTTGCCTCTGCAGTGAGTGGAGTCAGGGGTCGCCTTAGGGAAATAAGGTCTCTCCTACTGTCACTGAAAGCTTTCTATATTGCCACTGCCTCAATTTAAAGTTTGCCAGCCCTCAGATAAAGGATAAATTTTGACCTGGGTCCAGTGGCAACCAGTGCCAATAACATGCTGTAAATGTAATAATAATAATAATAATGTAAAAAAAAAACTTATTTTACAGTGGTTTTTGCTGTGTTATTTATATAATTTGTGCATTAAAGAGAAACTGAAAACTTGCATAAAGGCTAATAAAACAGGCAGAGCAAAAAACATATGATTTATATAGGAATTTCTGTTTTGTAAGAGAAGGTAGCTAGTTATCCTTTGATTAGGGGCACTGTGCTGGTAAGTTTCTAGAAATTTTAATAAAACTGATGTTTCTTCAAATGTGATTATCAGCTAATATTTGAAAATAATACGTGCTGTAATATAAATATTAGCCTAGTCCTTTCCCAAGGCCACACATTTTGATTATGTGCCCATTTGTAAGCTATTAATCAGCACGATGCTTGTTCACTGACTCAGTGAAATAAAATTAATTAAAATGGTTTCTTCCTTTTTGTGCTTATAGTTGTGTTTACATTTTTATGCAGACTCCTGTCAGCATGCCTCCATCTTCCCAGTGTCACCATCTGTCTCTTTACAAGCTACCTGACGGCTGCCCAGAGGTCAGCCACCTCTCTCCTATGCCCCACACCTCTCTTTCACCAGCTCCTCACCCTCAGGTTCCCACTACTGACTGCTACGCCTACCACCAAGACAAGATGGGAGACAAATAGGTGAAAACTTCCTGGCATGTCGCTGCTCATACTAAGGATAGAGGAGAGGATGATGAGAAATTACATGAAATGTATTGCTAAAAAATTCAAAATGGTCTTAATATTTCTTAAATAATTTGAAACTTTAAGTAATTAGCATGTCCAATCAAGACACTCTTTGACTAAGGTCAAGATTTCACAGCACAAATGGCTTTCACAATCAGAGGGTTATATTATGTTATCCTCTGTAGGTGGATCTGTATTTAGGCATCAGGCATTTTTTTGACTGCTCTGTATTTCTTCAAGGCAACAGAGTGAATCTCAAGTATGACTCCCTTCTCTGAGCACTTGATTAAACATAAAATAAAACAGTGACATTGTCACTTTGTGGACAATTAAAGGGTCATATCCTGCAGCATAAAAAAGCAGTTCTCATTTTATTCACACAGAGGAAATAACTATTTTATTTCTTTTGCTATTCAAGCGGATGTGAATTTTTTTCAATTAACAATATTATCTATCTTACTGTGCACGGTTGGATCTTAACTCTCCATGCAGCCATCCAAGGTACTTTTGCAAGTTATTATAATAGCTCATTCAATTCCCCACAGAACATATTTAGACATTCATTTCCACTTTTATAATGCAACTGATAAATGAGAGCAATTAAGCAAAAAATGAATACTCAGAACAAGACTAATTGCATAAAAATATTACACTGGTAATGAAGGTAAAACTTGTTTGCAGTCATTTATTTAAAAAAGCAATGTGATGTGTTGGTCTTATTTGAACCACTTTGACTGTGTTAAATCCCTCTTTCAAAAAATAATCTGTCACTGTAAATGTGTGTAAAACTAACTTAAAATTGTAACAATCCAGATGAACAATCCAGTAAGGTTTTACTGGCACTGCCACCATCTAGTGACAGAAACAGAAAACACACTGTAAAAGGGAGAATTTCACACTCCTATGAAATCATGCAGGTTTAATGAACTGCTTATTTTGCTGGCAGTTCTACTGTTGAGTAATGTCTCAACTCTACATCATATACATAATTTGCTACAGGTTTTATTGAACAAAGTTATAGCATAGATTCTCTATTAGCATTATGTTCATTTCCATAGGGGAAAAAACAAAACAAAAACTACTTATGTTCTCTTTTTAAATACTAGTAAAGCAAATGTGGGAAAAAATGTTAGCTCCCCTTCCAAAAAAGGGGTGTAGGTGAGGTAATGTACATTTAAATTGTCGTTGTCTAAAAGTCAGATTTTGAAAGGTTAGTTAAATGTGACATTTGGCCTAAATATATACTTTTTGTTTTAGTCCAACTACTGCTGTGTTTTATGATATAAGATGTAACAGTGTTCGTGACTTTTCTTATCGATTTACTTTTAATAATATAGTGTTACTAGATATACTGTTTATATTCAAATGTCACAAACATACAGTGATTGTAACTGAAATAACGTGAATAATAAAAAGACTAGTTGTAGAGTCTTGAGTGATGTGCTTATTGGACCAAGGAAGCGCGTGCTTTGACAGAGGAGTGAAAGGACGACCATTTTCAAAAAGAAGTGATGGTTAACGACACCAGCTGTCAGCCACTTACAATGCAATCTTCAGAACCCTACCAAGGGGATTAAAACCCCACTATAATTTTGACTTCTGAGACTCACATGACGAGGAAATGTCACCCAAAGGGTGGCTCCTCTGACATAATGACCCACGCCTTGTGTCACACTTTGCCTCATGTGACAACACATGTGAGCTCAGAGTGGGTCAACAACAGTCAGGACCACCACCAAGGGGAAAACAAACTAGTTAAATACCTGGGGCTCTCTATCAGTTCTTTTAGACAAAGACACTTGAAATGAAGTGGGATTTGGGGAATCTTTGAATAAAGTGTAGCGACTTTAATCTCTGGGACAAAGGTAGGAGGAGACAAGCAGGCACATATTTACACATAAATATATAAGAAATGCCTTTTAGATCAAATCACTACATGGTGTTCTCGGTGTAATGGAAAATGAGAGTGAACTTCCAAGAACCAAAACTGCAATTCAGAAAACAGGGTGTGTTCTGTGTTGACTCATTTGTTTTGTTTCAGCCTGCCTTTCAGTGCCGTCAGTGATAATTATATCCAACTCCTTCTCATGAGATGCACTTCAGTGGTTGAATAATCTGTTTTTTTTTTAATAAATATATGGATTCATAAAAACTACACAAACAGGAACCCAAACTGAAGTTACTTTAATTATATGTACATTACCACAAACCACACTGTCCCACTATTTATCCGTATTTGTTGAAAGTTCACAGCAGATGGACTAACCCACAGTCACATTTCATATATTTTTTTCTGGATTAGAGACAAAACTGGAAAGAACAAAATTTTGTAGCGTTTTGTTTTCAACAGCTTAAGCTCCATTATTCTTTCATTTATTTATTTATTTGGCACAGACGCAGAGATGGGATATCCGCAGTCAGTCAGGCCTCACAGCTTTGCCTCTGTATCTATCAGTGGTGTATACAAGTAAGCAGCATCGTCCTCCTCATAGATGATGGTGACCGTCTCACCAGCATCAGACACTGCTCCGTTGGTCTGCATGTACGCCTGAGAAACAAAGAGACAAAAAATTATTTCAGTTAAATGAAAACTTAAATGACTTCAAGTGATATATTGGAAGACAGCTACAGCTGCCAGTCTGAACTTCATTCCAATAAATACCCTCTCAAGTAACTGCAGTCGCTCTTCATTCAGCAGATTGCTTTGTCTCAGCTGGCTGACCGTGTTCTCCAGTCCAACGAGTTTTTCCAGGTGTCTTCGGTGCCGCTGCTGCAGCACTTTGACCTTTTTCTGTAGCTCACACACAATTCCCTCCAGCTGCTCCTTACTCAAACTGTTCTTGTGGTAGCTGATGATGTAATAAAAATAGAGAGTCTAAAAACCATAATACTGCAAAGGGATATAAGAAAGACTCTTTCATTGAATGAAAAAAAAGAAATTTAAATTAAGCATCAGAACTCACCAGTGCTCCTCGAGCTGGTAATCTTGCTCTGTATCGTCGTCCTCCGACTTGCCTTCATCGCCCTCTCCTCCTTCAGAATCCAGTCTTTCCAAAGTGAGGACCAGGGATGTGGGGGGAGGTGCTGCGTGTTTGGACACTATAGGCAGAGTGGATGTGATGGGTGTGGAGCTCAGAGCCGATGATAGTACCGTTTCTGGTGAAAAGGTAAACTGGGTAAAGGTGTCTTTGGGTAAAACATTCGGTATCGTCTCGAGGTAGGCAATGACTTGAGTTTCATGGTTGCCGTCGTCGCCATCTGAGAACAACTCTGTGGTATGCGTCACATCTTCAACTCCACTTAAAGCCACAGCCTCATCTGTGCACTCAAGGGTGGAGTCATTCACTACCAGCCTGTGTCCCTGAGTTAAAATGGCCGCAGTTATTTCATTCATAAGCTCATCTTGCCCTTCCCCAGCAGGACATTCAGACATAAGTACAACCTCTGTCTTCTCCCCACTGTTACTTAGATGATCTATTGTGTGTAAAACAGTTAAAGGGAAGTTTACCCCCGTTTCTAATCTGTCTACTGTTGCCAGTGAGTCTAGTTCTGGCTCAAAAGAGCAGTCAGATTCTCCAACATCACTCAGTTGCACCAAGCTGGTTTCTTCTTGTTGCGATGGATCGACAGCAATCTGATACAGGTGCACAGTGTGCACTTTGTTTTGCATGTCTGCTGTGTCAAAAACCATGGTCTTGTCATCTGATACCGATACGCTTGGATTACAGATAGTTCGAAGGCGCTTTGTTTTCTTCTCGCCATCGTCTGTGGCTTTCCGTTTCTAAAAAGATAAATCAAAAAGCATAAAACAAGGTTTTATCTTAACTCTCCATGTTAAGATAGAAGCTATAAAATAATGTATTTGTTATTGTATATTCTGGTACGCAACAAAAACTTCTGTATTAGCATTCTGTATGATTCTGGTTAGTTTTGTTCAAGAAAAAACAAATGCTGTGTGACTCTAGCATAGAATCTCCACAATTACAATAACACTATTACTACTTAAAATACTGCAAGAGTTGCTCTCGAGCCTTATGAACTAAGGTAAACTGCTTAAACTAAAATCCAGGTAGGAGAATGAAACTTTCCTGTGTTTTAAAACAAGACCTCAGCATTCAGTAAAATAATTGGCGCTACTTTGCAACACTAAAAATCAAGTTTAGTTTCTTTTTGCTTTACCTCAGCCTCCTGAAACACAGTGGGCACAGCGTCTCTCTCAAGGTAACGGATCCCCCATCGCACTTTGAAGCATGAAGGTGCAAAATGTTCGTGGCAAATATACTGGTGCCGAGAGGGAGCCCAGTTCTCACGTCCCATGTTTCTCAGCCACTGCTGCAGCCTGACTGGGTCCTGAAGAGGGAACCTAGAAAACAATGAAAATTACACACGTAAAACACTGATCACGCTTCCTTCAAGTGAAATTGTTCATATTAATGTGCAACTAGAAAATAGCTTCCTAAAACTCAGTTTACATTGTGTGTGTGTCAGTGATTGGACAGTGCAAATCAGTGCATCTGATATGATCTGATCAGGTAACTGACTGACTCTGTGGACTCATCACATTTTGGCTTGCTCTGACCAACTACATCTTGCAGCAGCTTGCAGCTAGTGTAACTGTGTTCATATTTACTTTTGTTCTGAACCTGTTGTAAAGTTGTGAAATCTGTGAAGTTGTTGCATGTTCTTTTAGACATTAACTGATACTGAAATTACACAGCCAAAAACAACAACAACAACAAAAAAAATAATAAATCCCCCAAAACAGCCAAGGTGTTAGGCAATATTCTTGAGGTACTCTTATTATTGCTGAAAAGTTTATTTTATTCGTAGGATGTTTCATCTTTTGAATCTTTACTTGCACGCTATAGCGACTTACACAATCTAGCGGTGGGCAGATTGATACTTTAACAGACATGCCAGCACATGTTGCCCCTCCCCCCTCCTGCTGCCATGTTTTGTTATTGTAAAGTCACGTGACCCAGACTGAGTAGACACGTGTAGGCTGTAGTGAGTGAGGCAGAGGAGCATCCTGTGGAGGTATTTTATGGCTGTAACTAAATATACTGCAAATATCCGTGTAGGAATTAATAAAGACCCAGACGAACATCATCATGGTGTGGTAAAAGTGATGTTTCAGTATCTTTGTGTCAGATATTTTTCAAAGTTTTCTTGGTCATCACAGATGTTACCAGAAGACTGATTACCATGGCAATGATATATATGAAATACTTTATTGGAACTTAACAAATGAAGTATGAACTAACTACGATAATAACGTAGTAATACCGTTTGTGTCAACTGTCAAGGCATTATTCACATATACAGCACAGTAGAAACCAACACAAAGTGCTTTCCAAGCAGGCACATTCAAACTCTCCAGAATAAAATAAAATAAAATGTTTCAAAACAGGTGAAGCATTTTGAGATGTGTGTTTTTAGTCTAAAGGGCTTCTTTTCTTTTAGTCTGGACTTCTTCTCATCCGAGAAGCTTCTTCGGTTCTGAACTGAAGCAACTCAAAGAAGTCCGGACTTTTTTCTTTCCAAGCTCCTTTAGACTACGATGACCTGGATGACTGAGAACCTTCACAGACGTGTGTTTTAACTTAACTACTTAATTAATTAAAAATATAAGGTGTAAAAAAATAAAATAAAATTAGCTGTCAAAGTATTCAGATTAAGCATATTGATCCACTGCTGTCCTCTACATAAGCTGCCTTTATAAGTTAAAAGTATCGTTGATACTGGCTGCAATATCGTACAATGGTTCTGCAGCTCTAGGAGTGCATCAGCTTAAAGATAAGGATGACACATCACTATTTCTGCCTGCTCTTCTGCACAACTTGTCAATATAACTTACTCACCAGAATACCTTAGAGCTACAAATCAGACAGCGTTGATATAAACAAAAATGTCTTGATTAAAAGTTTGCTTTAATCGAGACTTCACCGTGTTGACGGCCTGGCTTAAATCAAGTCAAGTGCTGTGTTGATTAAATGAAGGCTTCTTCAAAATCAGAAGTAGAAGACACAAACTTATCAAACGTATAAAAAGCGTCTCCTGTGCGGAGATTTTCTAACCTCGGTTGTTATTTTCCGTCAGTAAAAACGAGATTGTGACACTAACCCGTCGAACAGGAAAAAGTTGGAAGTTGGATTGCGCCTCTACCTGTCTCATCTGAGCATCGCGTTTAGCTGGCCTGCTAACACCGTTTTAAAACACCTGCTCACCTGTAGAAGCTTTTCCTGTTGCTGTCGCTCGCGGAGTCATTCTTGCAGTTTGGGACCGAACAATATTTTGGCATCTCGGAGCGCTACGGTAACTTCTGCTGCTGTCTTCGTGTCCCGCTGAGTTCATAACAAGGTGAAACAGGTCTGTGAAACTCGTGCTGTGTTGTAAACTCGTGGCGCCTTAGATGACGAAGGAGGATCAGCTGTTGGGAGTCTGCGACGTCAAACGAGCGCGACCGCCACGCCCACAGGAAGCAGGCAGCTTTGCTTGAGGAGTCGCGGATGAGTTGGCAAACTGTTTGACTTTTTCTAGATGTATACATTTTAAACGTTGTTTCAGGAAATAAGCTCTTTCGTTAGTAAACCCAAAAGTGATAGAATTACATAAATATACAGTACTGTGAAAAACGACGTCGTTTCTTTATATTTTGCTGGGAAAATGGGTTCAGGCTGTTATTCTTCAACACAGCCTGTTCGGCTGCTTTCTTGTCATTTCTTCAGGACTATCTCACCAGGCTTCGGAGCTCTTTTGATATTGTCTGCCGTTTGTTTCGTTCTCAGTGAAGATGGTGCATCAAACTCTGACTGTATTAATATTTCCAGCATTTTGTTTCCAAACAATGCAGACCATGACAGAGCCATGCTTTACAGATGGCTGTAGACACCCAGTGTTGCACCTTTTTCCTGAGATCCTCCGTACAGAAGAGTTTCACATTTGGATTCATTACAATAGTAAACCTGTTACCACTGATATTTAGTTCAGTTCTTGTGTGACTCTTCAGATCTTCAGTAAGCCTGGATAAGTTATTTGCTCTAGTTCCTTGGAAGCAAAATATGATGCAATTAAGAGGGGTTCAAAACTTTTGCACAGTACTGTACACTGCTCTTTCTGCTAGCTTGTCCCCATCTATTTTTTACATTGTTTTAAATATTAGCTAATGTATTTATAGCTAATAGCATCTCCTCCACTCTTGCTCTTTGCTACCCACGTATTGGCTTGAGTTTGGATCTGTGATTATTATTTACTTCATTTAGTCTCCAATTTAATACTCCTTGCCATCTTCCATATTTTCCATGGATATGAAATCAGAAACAAAATGAATAATTTTTGAAGAAAAAAAACTTATCAAACCTGCTGTCTTCCATTGCTTTTCCAGTCCTTTGTGATCTATACTTTCCATAGCATTCTTATTTGTAGCCTTTGCTGTTTCTGAAACATATATTAAGTATTTTATTGAAAAAACAATCTGATCATTGTAATTAAACAAAACAAGGTAATATATTTGAAGCTTGTTGAAACTGCAAAGCTGCAAGCTTAGACTATTAGCTGACGTAAATAAAGATATAGGCATGTTTCTAAAATCACTGGACTGGCTTTTTTATTCAATATTTTTCTCCAAACATTACACAGAATCTTTAAATGATACAGTTATATACATACACATCAGTGTATTTCTTTATCTAAAAAGTTGAGGGCCACTGGACAATGCAGCTGTGCGTTTCAAGACAGGATTGCATTTCTGATGTTTGTGTACTGAAGAAATTCACATACGGGGTTAATAAGTCACTGGTAATTGAACATGTATTGGAGACTAGAGTGCCAACAGTGTTTGCTTTACAAGCTAGTTTGGAGAGAGTGGACTGTGCGGGAACCGCTGGGTCAGTGGCACAATGACGACCGAGGAGATGAACACATGGAGAGCAGCAGTATCTTCCTTACTGGGAAGCAGTGCACGTGACCGAACCAGCTAAATACACCACTAATGGCAAACAGCACCTTTCAGTGTGCACCCAGAGACTTAATATCTGTTTTTTAGACTGGAATCATACATGTAATAAGATTTTGGATTTGTGAGAAATAAACCGACATACTGCAGAGTGGTTTGAGAAACACTGATAGACATGCTGCTTTTCAACCAGTTTCCAAAGCTCTAATCTCTGTGTATGCAGGCCAACAGTATACAATGCTAGGTTTCAGAGTCACAAGATGCACCTTGCAAAAACTGAACAATCATTTTCATTACAGATCTTTGGTAAATACCAGCTATATGATGCCGTCTGAGGAGCTCACATATTTAGAAACAAAGCAGCTTGAAGGAAACTCGTCAGAAAATGTTGTGGTTGTTTTTGTACCCACTGATGGAACACAAAAGCAGGCAAAGGGACAACGGAAATTGTAATTTTTCAGTTTTAGCCGGTAATGTGAAGGAGTATATCCAGGCCTGGACTGGGCTGGTCTAAGTGATCTCTTCCCATCCGAACTAAACCACACACTTTATGCGTACAACTAGCTGAAGTTTTTTAGGGAGAGGGATCCCTTAGGCTAAGCATGAACAACAGCATGTCCGAGCGCTGGAAGGAACGAGGTGGCTGGGATGGTTCGGATCCGATGAGAGGTCATCAGTGTCACAGACAGATTAGATGGGTCTCTACATCATCCCCAACTGCATTAGCGTGTTGGCATATGCCATGGGCTTGACATTCGGATGAGGCTGTAAAAGGAGATGAGAATTAGATTCCAATTTAAGAAGATTTTTAAAACTCTTAAGACACTACTAGCTAAACTTTTAGCAGTTAATAGTAGTTTAATGTTTTCGGCTTTATTCCACTTGGTTAGGATAATATATGACTCCACTGCTCATCTCAGGGTGTTATGATTTCTAATGCATCATTTTCACAAATTGTCAGATTACTTATAAATTAGGAATAGGGAAAAAAATGGCCTAAACATGAGGGAGAAGTTCATCTCAGTAGTCCAGCAGATGTCACTGTAACACTGTGCATTAAGCTAACCACATATTCAAAATTTGTATAGTGATGATCTTCATTAAAATATCCACTTAAGTGATATAATATCAATGTTGTTTCTAGGTTTCTTATCTTTAAAATTTTTGTTAATGAGAATGAAGTACTTTTAAGTTTTTGTTACACTTCAACCACTTTTCCATTAGCGCAATTCAATCCCTGTTTCATGTAGAAACATCTGAGATATCGCTTCTTTTAATTAAGGACCTGAAAGTGATGTACCTTACTGACTAAACCTCAACATGCACTTTATGTATTACGGGTAAATTTTTAATCTTTTAGGAGACACTGCCTGCACTGTTTTATTTATTAAATAACTATTTATTTCTATATCATCATCATTATTATTATTATATTATATTGATTTTATTAAACTCAAGATAACAGGACACTAACCACAGCTGTGAACTGGTGAAATTCTGGTTTGAGGTCTGATCCCCTGAGGTGGATATATGCTCCTTTGTTTCCCATCTGATCACTGAGGGAAAAAAAAGGAGAATACAACAGTTAAAATGTGCCACTTTTTTAACAGTCAACACTTAAGTTAGGTAACTTGATTACTTACCAGTAGTTGGGTGCTGAGAACACGGTGATGCACTTCCCTGAGTGAGTGACCTCGTACCCCTCAGCTTTGACCTCATGACTACGCACAATGAAATCCAGCTTGTTCTGCTCCAGGAAGCGCTCCGTCACATCGGGCCCAAACTGGCAACTCACCCCTCGCTTACTGATCGACCGGCCATTCTGTGTAAGAGGGAGAGAGAGACACAAACTATAAAGCAGGTACTGCCACAAATTGCATCCAGATCTGTAGGAAGCACTGAATTATGCTTCAGTATAAACCTGTGGGTGAGAACTCGCCTGTGGCTGTGGATCTGACCAGAGGAGGTCACACATAGGACCTGTGAACGCATGGGGAAAAGTGTTAAATTATACTTGTCATCCCTTTTAAAGGTTATTTCTTATAGCAATTTAAACTGATAATGACTTAAGAGTCTGGCCCCACCTGAGTCTGGAGGCTGTCTATTCCTGTCAATCTTCCTTAAGTCTTCCAATGTGACACCATCTTCACTGAACAGCCCACCGTGCATAACCTGACATGGAGAATTTAATTAGAACTGTGAGTACAGCAATAAAAACACATGAAACATTGTGCAAGAAAAGTGATGAATACAAAAAAATAGTAATCAGTAAGTTATCTTAACAACACATACTATTTCAGAAGCATAACTGAGGTGACAGAAATTACATACATTAGCATACTCCTATATACTTTATATCTCATCATTTTGAATTAACTTCCACTTAAATGACAACCATAAGAATTAAATCCATACATATTCACACCTTAAGCACAAATAAATTACTCGCCAGTGTCACCTTTTAGTTCACATTCTCAAAGCTTACCAGTACTTTATTGTTGATACACTGTGCAAGAGGAAGCCACTGGAAGACCTCGCTGAAAAGCTGAAACATCTGGGCTGTGTACTTGGCTTTGACCTCCCCTTCAAATCCATACATCTGGTTCATGTTGTCCGTCTCATGGTTACCTGCAGATTTAAAAGTGGTTACTGCGGATTACACAGGACACTTAAATATTTTAATCAGTCATTACTATGGAGGATCAATTATCCAGCAAAAGACTTCTGGGTATCGCTCTTTAGAAGAGTTGTTTGCGATTACCTTCTGCAGAATTTAAACTTTCACCACTAGGTGACAGCATTTCACCCCCTATTTAACAACTTCTGCCATTCACCACATTGCTGCTATGAACTAGAATTTACTCCCAGTTTCTTGTGTGGTTAAATAAATGTTGCACTGACATGTTGCACCATCTAATGGTACAAATTTGTGTGGTTAGTGGTCTGTATTCCATTAAAGTAAAACATGAACCTTTCTTGTTTAGTTGACTATTCTTCAAAACAATATTTTTACAATACATAGACTATTTGAACATAATGCCATAGCAGTTGTTGTTTGATATTCTATCAATATGTTCAGTTAATCATGAAAGGTGTTAAATTACTGATAAATTATAGGACTTTGCAGTAGATGCCTTTAAACCCAATGCCAACAGAGATATGTAGTTATCATGATGTACAATATGGCACGTTACAGCAGCCTGAGATCCATGCACAACACTCTTGAGCGCTCTCACCTCTAAGCAAGTGGAAGTTGTTGGGGTAGAGCAGCTTGAAGCCAAAAAGGGTAAGAATGACCTCAACAGAGAAAGAGCCACGATCCACAAAGTCACCATTGAACAGCTGAATGCTGTGGTTAAGCATTATGACGCACAAGTTCTGGACAAGTTTGTGGCATCTGACTGTTACAATTTTAGACAGAAAAGTACTCCAGTGAACACAAATTTAAAACCAATGTGTGTGAGCGTCAGCAAAAACAAAGGATACATAAGGGTTGGTGTCAGAAGGTAAGCCGTTCAACTTGAAGATGTTGAGGAGATCGTAGTATTGGCCATGAGTGTCCCCACAAATAGTTATTTTTTCTGTCTGTGACAAAGAGAAACAGAACATCTTTAACAAAGAATGGAGAACTTTAAAAAATGGCCATGTACAATCATCTACTACCTGTACTCCCATTGTGGGTTTTGTTAGTGTTAGCACTTAGAAAATATGACCACGCTCTAATTTTGTACTCATTACTTGTGAACTAAAAAACTTCACTTCATTCTTGAGTATATGAAGAAAAATCCTCACCTCTTTTAACGTGATTTCAACAAGACTTGGCAGTTTTGACAGAACATCTTTAACTTGCACCAAAATCTGGGAAAAAAAGAAATACATACATACATACCAGTTTAATTTGAAGCATACACATATTTCCATTTCCTTGTCTTACTCTACTATATGTCATATAAATAACTATGGTTACCTGATAAGCACACTTTCTGTGCAGTTTCTTCTGATCTTTGAACCAATCCATCATCTCTTTCATGAACTTCAATGTTACCTTCCCGTCTTCAAGTTTTGGGCCTGTATAGTCATCCTCAATCGCTGCACAGTCAAGATTAATATGGTTCACATCACATCTTTCACCTTATTACCTTCTGAATTAAATATTATTATATGACACTAATGTATATTCCTCAAATAAGAAAGCAAACATACTCATGTTTTCAATGTCCAAAGAGTCAACAACAGATTTCTTTGTCTCGTCGCTGGCAATGGCTCTCTCAAAAGCCTTCTGTTTCACAATCTTGTTACATTCTTGATACTTCATCCTTGCATCCTTGTCATTCGGTCGAACCCTCACTACCTATTATCAGGACAGAGACATGAAATAAACACCCTGGTTAACCTTTAACTGGCATTAAAGCATACATAGGGACAAGGACTTTGTATAGATGCAAAGCTGAGAATATAAATAGAAACAGAAACATAAAGGATCAAATCTCTCAATTAACATACGTAAAATGAACAATGGTTTTAGTCACATGATGTTCTGTCCCATATCTCTTAAGAGTTATACACATTTAAATCTAGCCCCAACCCTTCTTTGCTTACAGAAGCGTTGAATATGCTTTTTGAAATATCATGGTTAGTGGTCTGGTTTGTGCAATAAACTAGAGACTAAGACAGAACTTCAGAGATCCCTAAGGTCTATCGTTATATTTAAATTATATTGCTTATTATGAGGAAGGCACAAACCCCATTAACTGTGGTATGAGAGCCTTCAAACTGGATCTAATTGGCATCATGACAGGATTACAGGATAATCCCCACTTTGTGCTGTTAAGGCAACACAAAGAGCCTAACTGGTGGTGACAGAGCAACAGATGGAAGTGGAGAGCTCTGTACTTTGTTCTATTCAAGGTTAGACTGGATGGCAAGTGTACATGATGTGTCTTCTAATAATAAAAAATGCTATTGCTTCTTACCGTTTCGTAGTCTTTTAGTGCAGCTTTAAATTTGCCCAGTGCCATGTTGGAGGTGGCACGGCGGTAATATCCCTTAATGTAGTTTTTGTCTACTTCCAGGGCCTTTGTGGCATCCGCCAGGGCATAACCATAGCACTCTGTGCGTAGGTATGCCAGGCTTCGGTTGCTGTAGTATATGGCATTGGATGGATTGAGTTCCAAGGCTTCTGAGTAGTACTTGATTGCATTTTCATAGTCTTTTTCTGAATAAGGAAAAGAAAAAACAAAGTTGGAGTTTAACTGGACCTTGATCATACACTCAAACATAACGTAATGAGTTACCCACTAGTGAAAGAAATTGTAAAAACTACAATGGTGTGTGTTTAGCAGTGTATATCACTGCCATGATACATGGTTTTCTTAATCATAGGACTGTTGAATTATAGCAAAAATAAATTGTTGATCATTTTGGTCAATCACGATTATTTAACATAACTATTTATACACACAGACACACACACAAACATAATATATACACATATATATTTAATGGGTTTATTTTGAAGGGCATAAACTATATGCAGACCAGTCACCAAACATATTAAGAATTTTTTTTTTTAATTCAGCATTGTTTATGAAGAAATCATATCCCCACCTTTACAAACAGACAAACTAAAGCAGGTTTTACAAGTTTTGCAATATATACAACTAAGAAAATAAAACTGCCAAAACGTACTAGTTCTAGACCATATTTGCTTTCTAATGTGTGCCATATATTTCTCTTGTTTATATATCCCTCTTGATTGTATATATTTCTCCTGTTGGCTATTTATTCCTGCTATCTACCATTTATATTTCATTCCAGCACAGTTGGTGTGGAGCACCCACAATTTCATTGTACATGTAAAATGACAATTCTATTCTAGAATCTGACACCAGGAAAAAATGTGTCTTATATTAGGAAAGTAATGGGACTGCAACCCCGGGGAGTGCATGTCTAACATGGTTATATGAATTATAAAGCAGAAAAATACCACCCCGTCCCTCACATAACAGTCTTTTCTTTGCACCTACCGGTACTCTGACTCATCAGTATCAACCCCGCAGAAGTTTCCCAATTAACCAGACAGACAGACCTGTCGTGGGCGTGAAAAATACATCCTGGACAATGTACTTAATACAAAATGTGAATGACGGCTGATAACCTCATATGCATGTTTCACAGATCACCACTGTGTCCAAGCTGGATTTTATATGCTTTGATTTACTAAGGAATCTACCTAAATGAACTAGAAACCCTAGCGCCGGTTGCTTAACAGACACTTTCATTATCTATGTGTTTTGAATGGGGGCGCAACGTGACTACCACGTTTCAATGCTAATCGTACGATATTAAAAGCGCCTCTTCAGTGACTTGAAATCTAATTGCATTTCAGATAAACGAATAAGAGTTGAGTTGCATTGAAGATTTCGTAACTGCTGCCATGAGTTTAGGGAGCTCTGCCTCGCTGCTCTTCCTGTTCAAGCAGCCGCCGGCTAACAGAAAATTCTAGTTCTATGTGAACCTCACCTTAAACTACAATATTAACCCGCTGCGGCGGCTAAATGGAAACAAATCAGTGACTGTTAAACACAGCGCATGGTCATAAACCTTATAACTTCGAGACATTGGATAAATAGGGAAGTTGGTGGTGTAATATACACGACACGAGTGACGGCATGGGTTAACGTCGGTGCTGTCGCTGCTGAGTGTAGTGGCTACTAGCTAGCTGCTGTTACCCATCAGTGCCGCGGATCCCAATGAATGGGGTTTACCATTAGCATGCTCTCTGAGCAACACTAGCTTAGTATTTGCGACCGGCTTTGCTTGAGGTGTACTGCAACACAATCACGCCGCTGCTAACCAATGGTCACAGTGTCAAATTATAAAAAAAATACTGAAAAAACACACTGACTTGACAGGTTTTAGAAATTACCTTTAAAGTACTTATTCGCCTTCTCCTTGAGTAGCTCGGCATCGTTACCTCCCTCCGCCATCTTCTTCTCACTGCCGTTTTCCGATATGTGCGCCATTGGGATGGACTGTCGTAAAGGTCGCAAAGTTAGGTGTAGTTTTTACCATTTGTCATATTGAAAGTAATTTTACGGGGTGATCATACGTGCGACATTACGAAACTACAACATGTAACCCTTGCACACTGTTCGGGTCAAAGTTAATAACATTGATGTTATACCCAATTTCAGATCCACCAATGTGGGTTAAATTATTTCTGGAATAAATAATTCTGGATTTATTATGAGTTACATGTGTATTTCTATGGGATAGTGGTGACAAGTGGTAGAGCTTGACTCTGTCATGAGCGATATCTGTGTTCTCATCACATTTGCCCAGGTTTCTGCAGGGACAGACACCATCTGGTTTGACTGATCGTGGAAGAATTTCTAAACAGTAAAATATTAAAACAGCATAGCCGTTATCATATATGGTGCACCCAAGGAACCGAGCTGAGAGGGTGCCAGGAGATCTGAAACAGGTTAGCATAGTGGTGGAGTGGTTAGTGCTGTCCTTAGTTAAGAAGGCTTCTGGTTCAAATCCTGGCAGGGGGCTCATTGTGTGTAGTTTGCATGTTTGACTCACTCTAAAGTACCTGTAGTGATTTCCTCTTAGTACTCTGTCTTTCTGCCAGGGTCCGAAGACATGCATGTTATAAGTGCATTATAAATATGTAAGTGCTATATATATTTGTGCTTTGCAAATGAAAGCAAAAATACCCACAATTTAAAAGATCCCAATAACAACCAAATTAGATTCCAATTATTCTGATTTATCTGAAATTAATATAATTTAGAGTCAGCTGAGATTCCAATAAAAATCAAAAGAGGAACTTGTGGGGTTATAAGATTAGTTACCTGAGCAGTGATTTCAGTGAGTGTGGAAAACACATGCAAATCCCATACACACATGGTTTCCTACCACTGCTTTAGACTAGTTTGCAATAAGCACGTTTTGTGCTTTGAGTGCCTAAAAAAGTAAATGCATTTCTTTGTTACATTAATATTTTGCTAGTTGGGTTTTTTGTGTTTTTCAGTGTCCACTAATAACTTCCTTTGGTGTCCTATCAGTAAATAGGGAAAGTATGGTTTTGTAATTGAGGTTCACATCCGTGATAAAAAATAAATAAATAAAAAGCCCCTCTAGTGTTTGTTCTCCCTTCTACAGTATTTAAAGTAGGATTTGGTAGCTGGGGAAACTGTGAGAGAATAGTCACCTGGAAATAAGTCGCATAGTGAATTGTTTTGTCAATTCAAGGAGATTTTTATATGTGTGCAGGCTGTGATCAGCTGTCTTGTGCTGCTACTCCAGTATTCCCTTAAAAAATAATGAGATAATCAGATGTTACATAAGCTGTCACAGATTCTTTTCATCCTTTAGACACTTTAAAGCTAATGTGACAGGTAGAATTCCCCTGAGTGAATGTAATCAGTATCATCACCTTCTATTTAAATTGGTTTGCTACCCTCAGTGTAACCTAAATTTCACCATGAACTTTAGGCAAGCAAAATTTGGCTTCAATTTGTTTTCCAAAATGTTGTGCAAAAGCAAAATTTCCGCAGTAATGTATAGATTCAATATCCAATAACTGATTTAAAAAACAAAACAAACAACAACTCTAAAATAAATGAGGATTTTATGCTTTAAGTTTCCCCTTTAAAAGATCTACTTCCTGGACAATCCTTACCTTTGAAAATAACCCTTTCTCACTCTCCCTTCCTCTCTTTCTTACATATTTCTCAATTTCTGAGTTTCACATATTAAAGTTAATTCTGCATCTGTATTTAACTCAGCTGAGACACATTATGTAGCAAACTGCACATAAACTGTGTGTTTGCTGATATTGGTTCAGCTCTTCATTTGACTTGCAAATCTAATTTCAATGTCAAATTGTATCCACGTTTGAGTTATTTTAGGTTATCAGCCAGCAGGGGTCAGTAAATACATTCACTGATATAGACATAAAACCGGTTTGTTTTGTAGGCAGCCTTAAGCCTCGCGTGAGGTTAACCATTGAAATTTTAAGATGATGAGTAATTTGTTTCAAAAGAATAATTAGTGAAAGACTGACTTAATGATTCATATGTGGGACAATTTGCCATGGTCTGTCTGGATTAACTGCTTTAAATACCCTGTCTTTAAATATGCACCTGACTGAGCTACAGAAAATTCCCCATTTAATAAATTGTTGGCTCAATAACAAAAAAGTACAGCCTCTGGCACAGTTACTTTGTTTATGTTACATATGCCTCCAGGCTATGTGGGGTTTACATTTCTCTCTGTCACTGTTGTATGCACGCAACAAGACACACTAATGAGGGGACAAGGCACAGGTGCATAGCTCCACAATGTTTTCACTCACACATGACATCTGATGCACCTCAGTCTCATATAATTGGCTTGTAAAATGTCACATGAACCTAAATTTAAATAGAAACACCTTTCCTTTTCTAGTAGCAATGTACATAGTCACATATGTCTTGTGTACCAGAACATCAGCCCTTTCAGATATAGCTTTGCAGTTTGGTGTATTTGGGTTTTAACTGGTTAGGGTTAGAAGTTCAACAGAACTTGACATGGTGAAGAAAAGCATATGACACAGAGTATACAACCCAGTCCAGTCTGTTGCAGTGACTCACAAGCGACATCCCACCATGAAGAATAAGAGGCCAAGTACTTGGGTGACTCACTGTCCGTGACCTCTACCATACACTTACTAACCTCAGTGTGAGTTCACTTTCTCTTAGAAGATTACCAATGACTCGCCCGCCTTTCTGAGCCATGGCGTGTCTGTGATGGTTTTACTAGTAGCGCTTCAGGGATGGAAAAAAAATATATTAAAAAAAAAAACACGTCAAGATTGACTGAGCATGAGCTGACGTTATAGCGTCAGCCACACATGAGAGTAAACGCAGACAGTGAGTGGGAGAGACAGTGTGGGAGGGAGAGAGGTAGAGAAAGTCTGGCTTGGTGGGAGGAGGGAAGAGGGAAATTGCTGTCCTCTCGGGTGCACGATGCATGGGCGTTTTGGTGGGGGGGGGGTCCTGAGAAAGTTAAAACAAACACAAACGGAGGAGCACAGAGATATACGAGCAACCAGAGACAGACACTGATGAAGGTCAGTGGGAATGTGAGTGACATTCCAGCTCCACAAGCCAATAAATGATGAGGTCTCAGAGTGCTTGGAGTATATTGTTACATAGGCTTGTTCCAGACCTTCTTAGTATTTATTGTTTTGTAGCGCATAGTAGTAGTGATTGTGTGATTGTGCCCTACCCCCCAACTCTTTTACTATATCCCTTTAACCATCTTATCAGACCTGGCGAGTATTATGTATAAGTTGAGACAACAACAGTTTCTTCTGCTCTACTCTGTGAAAATAATTCACTAATGAGCGCTTGACTTCAGGGAGTCTGTGGGGGGTCACGTTTATTTGAACCACATGTTTTTCTAGTAGGCAGGGCACAGGACTTAAAGCCAAATTGAAGATAAGTTGTGATAAAAAAAACCCCATGAGCTTCAGTTACCATCCTAGTTCTCATTTCCGTCATGGTTAGTTTAGACATTGGCTTTGACTGTAACCTGCTGCTTTTTTCTGACAGTGTGAGTCATAAATTGCAGGGATTGCCCACATTGTACAGCAGCATTACAAAGTCTCCCGTTGATTGGTGTAGCCATCAGCTAGTGTGTCAACCAACATCCCCAAATGACAAATTGCATGTTCACTTGTGCCTCAGGAAAAGTGTTGGAAATTTTATGTAAATGGAAAAGAAACGTGATGCATACCTGCTTAAAAAACACTGCTGCTTTACCTTTCCACATTAAAATCCTCTTCTGTTTTTCTCCTGTGTTTCTTGGACTTGTAACCACAGTGGTTAGGGTGGAGACTGAAGGAGGGTATAGAAATCGTTAGTGTTTATATTCTGTTGAGCGTCTGTTTGCATTTCTTGCAGTGCTCTTCTAAGTATAAAATACAAATTTTACCTTTCGGCTACAGTTTGAATTTTGATGACTAGAAATCCTTAAATGAGCATCTGATTTCATGTTGATGATGGTTTTTATTGCTTGTTTTATTTCTTAATTTGTAACTCTTCCATTCAAACACAGATTTTAAGTATGAAGTCATTCAAAAGGGCAAACATTTACTGGTAATTATTGTTCTTTCCTTACCTTGAAGATATATAAACACACAACGGTTGTAGCTGAGTTTATGTTTAGTTTTGATTTGTTTTTTAAGTTGTTTTTGTTGACTTTTTTTTTTTTTTTATCATTTTCTGATACATAGACAAAGAAAATCTATGTTTTGTTTTGTTTTTTGCAAAAAACCCGGCCATGAAAAATGAAAACGACTAGCAGAATAAATGGAAACTCTTTAACTTTGCATCAGGATTCCATTTGCTTTATTTCTTCACTTCAGTTTTTAAAAGCTGGGTTATAAGTTTAATATCAGATTTGGTGCTACAACGAATGACAGCATATTTTCCAGTAAAACAAGCAGTTTTGTCTCATGAAACAAATACACTACAGTTAGTTGCTTTAGCTACTGAAACCACTACTCCATACCTGAGTGTAAGCCCACACACAGCCTGAGTGGAATCAGTCCTTTATGATGGAAATGTGAAGCAGACTATGGGAAGCTGTATTTTTAATGGCTATAGCTCAGCAACCCCCTCCTGTTTGACTGGCACCACAGCCTTGTTAAAGGAAATTTGGAAAATGACTGACTAAACAGATAATTTGAGTAAATAAAAACAAATTGCACAGGGAAGTGAAATCAGCCCAGATTCCTTATAAATTAGATAAAGATGAAACGTGATCTTACAGAATGAACAACGCCTTTGACATGAGCCTGACCTTTTTTGAGGCATATCTGTGGATATTATAATTAACCGCTTTGTGTTTCCTACTCCTTTTTGGTTTTCCATTTGCTTTCTCTGACAGTGGTCAAGATTTTTCCTTTCCATTGTCCTGACATCTTCAGCCCGATTCCTTTCAAAGTCAACCTCTCCCATTCACCTCAAATTTTGCCACGATTCCCTCACTTATATACTTTCTGTGTGCCCTTCTTTCGGTCTCTTTTTCTCGCTTTGAGTGTTTGATGTGTGCTGGGCACGAGAACAAGGGATCGGATACACACCCCAAACAGGAAATGAGAAATTCAAGCAAATAGGGCAATGACTCTGCGCCTCAGAGAGAAAGACAGAAGCTCATGTGGAGGAATGCAGATAGATAGAGCATAGCAGACAGCGGAGGATGTGAAATAGACATGCTGAATCAACATGCTATGAATGTTTGAGGTGAAAAGTTTGTTATAGTCTGTATGTGAGCATGAAGAAAGGCAAGGAGAGGAACATCCTCAGTAAAAAGTATTTATACACAGTGACCACCCATGACGCTGCTCTTCATTGCCTTGTGATATCAACCATCATGGTGAACTTGGCAAGTTTTCATCTAACACACGCAGGCTTTCACCTTTTTAGAGTTCATTACCAGCTCCGCCAATTCACTTGGATGTGACGCCAACTCTTTGACAGACTTACATCTTAAATCACACAATAACCTTCTATCGTAAAGCGAGAAAGAGCAAGAGGATAATCTATCAAAGCGAGAGTGGCACGTAAGCCGAGGAGTTGTGTGACCGGCTGCACCCCTTTGATCTGGCTCTGTGGTTGTTGTTTTCACGCTAGTTAGCGGTAGTGACAGCATGTTGTGGCGGCTAGTTTATTTTACATTGCAGGCTGTGCTCCTACTGTTTATGAGCAATGAGCGACTGAGCACAGCACACATGGTCACGCTTTCCCACAGAAAGGAACCGGCATCATAAGTGACTCAGGATGTCTGGGTACACACATTCTGACCATTAGATGACTATGGGACTTGAAAGGAAAGGAAGACTTCAACAGAACTCTGCAAATAAGGTGGAAAGAGGGACGGGTTGTTGAAAAATCTGCCCCAGACTTCTTCTAATGTGGTGGAATTATCTCAAGAGACTAGAATAGCTGTAACAAACAAGCAGCGGAGCAGACAGTTAGAAGTATTCAAAACAAGCTGTAAATATCTGTCAGTAGAATAACATTACTTTGCCAACCACAGCATTATAGTGTACACACAGATGTTTGCAAATCACTAATTAGACATTATAACTTTGCCATGACAATACCAGCTATGAGGCACAAACAAAGACCCTGAACAATATCTGAAAATATTCAGTCACACATGGGCAGGCCATCCAGGATGTTGTGGGGGAGAGTTTCCTCTTCCTGTTGCTCTTACTGTTGGACTTTCCTGTCAGTTAGCATTGACTACTGACAGCACTTTGGGAGCCTTCCAGACTCATCCCTTAACTTTATTTTTATATCTCTAGGGAGTAATTCATTACAGCAAAGTATTAGTTCACATCCTGAACTCTTGGGTGGCCAGTCAGAGGAGGCAGCATTAGATGTAGGTGCCTTTTGCACCAGATGGCCCTTTCTACCTATTTGCAGTGCAGACCAGCGGGTGTATCTAAAGGAAAATGAGGACCACACTCAGTCGTTTAGTCACATGTGTTCATCAGGTGCTGTGAACCAAAAATCCACCACAGATATCATCTTCCAATTTCTCACTGGACCTCAGTAGAATGAGTCAGACTTTATGATCTTTGCCTTTATCATCAAGTAGTCGGCCTTCCAAATTAATTTAGTCACAAATACTACTATGGAAGGCACGGTGTGTGTGAAATTCTCGGCCATTCCAGTGCATTAAGGGTGAGTCTTGATGATTCAGCAGTGCCAGAGGGGCGGGACTGTGGTGCTGATGCTAGGATAGACTGGCTTGAATTAGGGCCTTCTTTCACAGTCTGGGTTCTGTTATACCTCTCTGACAAAATGCCTTTTTTCCCCCCTGGTTGTGTGTTGAGCACGTGTGTATATGTGAGGATGCCAAAGCTGTTGTCGGGCCTGTGAGAGGAGAAATCTTGGTTGTTACAGGCTAAAAAGAAAGGACCAAACCAAAAGAACAAAAACAGAAGAAAAAGCTTTACTTAAAAAAAAGCAGCAAAATCATGTTATGGAAAACCCTTCATTAACTCCTTTAGTTATGAATTATTTTAAAAATGAAAGCATCTTTTCAACATTTCTTTTTTTTTTTTTTACTCAGACTGGACAGGGAACGTCACCAACTGACTACTTCCATTGTTCAACACTGCCTGAACTCTGCTAGACAAGCTTTCTTATAATATTTAAGCAGTCTTCAGGAATAGTTTTCCAGGCTTCTTGAAGAACATTAAAAGCTCTTATTTTGATGTTGGCTGCCTTTTGTTCTGTTTTCTGTCTAAAGCCTTCCAGGTGATATTGCACAGTGCATCAAAATCTGACCGTACTTTTCAGCGTTCATTTCCATCCAAAAATCCCCAACACCACTAACTTAAATACAGCTTCAGACCTCCAGAGCCTCCAATGTGTTGCACCCTTTTTCTGATTTAGTCTATATAAGATGGCAATTTTAATTAAGGATTTCTAGTTTTGATTCATCGCAGTGTAAGATGCGTTGCTAATAATTTTCAGTACAATTATTGTGTCATTTCTCCCTGTTTCCCTTCCTTAAGAATGGTTTCTTGACAGCCACCATTCCCCTGAAGTCATTTCTCACGACACTCCAGCAAACAGTAGCTCAGCCGAAGGGCCATTTGTATCTCTCATGTCCTCTTTGCTGGATATTTTTTTCTTATTTTTCAAGAACATGACTTTCAGGTACTGCTTTCAGACTTCTTCTTCTGCCCTCTGCTTTTTTTTCTTTCTTTCTTTTTTTTTTTTTTTGCCAATAGCTCTTTGGGAATCTCCCTGTTTTTTGTTGTTTTGTGTTGTTTAGCATTTTTTATAGATTGGGCAAAAGAAATGTGAACAAGTTATATGCTTTTGTGGTTGCTAGTAACAAAGTGTCTAATATAGAGTTTAAAATAGTTTCTTTGCCAAGTTGTGTGTTATGTGCAGATACAAGTCTAGTTTGAGTCTTTTTTTATGATTGAATGATGCACATCATCTGGCTTAACATATCAAATAAACAGTGCTCTGAAAATAATTAGGTGCAAGAATTAGACTGAAAATGACAAAAAAAACCCAAAAACGATCCTAGAGCATTACAAGAGTTCTAACCTCTGAAAAGCAAAATATAAGGAAAAAGAAACGAGGAATGACTCAAGGCTTTTGTTCAATATTTTATATTCAACTAAGTTAATATATCTTGTTAAATTTGTACTAATTTGCAAAAATATCAAGAACAAAAATGTAATCCAAGTTCAGAATCTTGTTTAGTTATAATGACATATTTAAGTTGAACTCTATAAAACTATTAAAACACAAAAGGTTTTGCCATGCTTTAAGATGTGGAATGTTGTTATTAATAAAAAATATAAAAACAAATATGATCTATAAAAAATTGGTATTTTTTTATATATCTGTTCCATTGCTGATTTTCTAGAAACACTGACTTTTTTTTAGTTATGTTTAATCATGCAGCTAATAACATTTACTATTTTATACACATATTCAAACATACATCAAAGGTTTGGGACAAACTTTTGACTGATACTTTGTAAGGTTAGAACTCTATATAACAATATTACAAAGCTGCTATAAAATAGTGGAATAAAACTTTTATGAAGAAGACTTGTTATAAAAAGTGCAAAGATCTAAAAAAAAAAAAAAAAAGAGAGAGAGAGGGAAAAAAAGGCATTTTTTTGCATTTTCGGATGCACCTTCTATACATTTTCCAGGTCTACTCATCAATGTGTGCCTGAATAAAACATGGTAAATGCGTATTACCGTTGCGTGTCAGAGTGCATTGATTGGGAGGAAATGTGAGGAGGGTTTGCATAAACCACAAGTAATTTCTGCCCGCTCCTGAAGCGCCCCAATCACAGGAAATGGGTGTTTTTAGAAATGACTCAGCTAGCTTTGACCTCTGCCCCCCTCCCAGCTCCCTAACACCCCCACCCTCTCCTTTAGGGCTGCTTTAATTAGAAAAGCAACTCGTTTGTTTTTCTTTGTCTCAACACCCAGTTTTCCCCCCTCTCTCTCTGCCTTTTAAAATGAGCGCATCCCAAGTTTGGTGATGACTCACAGCTTTTTCCTCCACCCATTGCTCTCATGGACTCTCCATCTCAATGTGTAATTCAATTGGCCTAGATTCTAGATTTTGCCATCACTTGAGGGATGCAAGGAAACAGCTGTCACACAGATGTATGCCCTTATCATACCTGCTCAGGTGTTCCACAGAACACTTAGACCTTTATTAAACTCACAGTCCAACTTTGTTATTGTCATGCTGGAACATTTATGCATTTACCAAGGCTCAGTTGCTCAAGGCTGTGCGCGTGCACACACACACACACACACACACACACACACACACACACACACACACACACACACACACACACTTGCACACCCATCTACTTACACGTACACAAACACTCACATGTTGCTTCAAAGGATACCGTGTCATAAACAGTGGTACTGGGAAGGAGGAATGTGTTGTTCATTGGGGAATTCAGAGCTAGTGGGGAGAGAAAGGAGGGGTGGGAGCGTGCTGACCAGTATCCCTCTGAGGGAAGGCAATGGAGGAACAGGCTGCCAAGTTTTTCTCTCTGCTGTCATAACCCTTGCACCTATCAATACAGCTGAGAGCTCCACTGACACAGTAGGCCACAGACTATGGCAGACTAATCTAAAACAGACCCTGTGCAGAGCTAACCTTGAAAACCTCACACCTCCCTAACCTCCCATTTATCCAATAAGAAGAGTTATATTACTGTGTGATTTAACCCAAATTTGTGTGTGCATGTTCTCAGGATGATATTTCTTTCTGTCCACCATGTCAGTTTAACACCAATGTGTGATTTGTGAGTTCAGTCACACCTCACTTAATAGGAGTCAGCAGCCTTGCCCGTGTTTTAGTGTGTGTGCGTGTGTGTGTCTATGTGGACGTGAGGGTGCGTGGATGAAGTGAAGTAGTAGGATGAGTAATAGTGTGTGAATGAACTTTTACGCCCAAGGTATGGGTCACAGCCTTGGTTCGGCCAAGCTTACTATGGGGTCTGTAAAGAGATTATGCCTTGTACGCTTTCCCAGCATGCCTCTATTCCACTGGATTCTGAAGCCGCATGGCTGCATCTGCCTAAAATCATTAACTTTTTACTTTACACAGGTGTGTTTTCATAATGACTGTTTTCTCCAACTAAAAGGTGGTCATAAGGCAAAATGGTTAAAAAAAAAAACTCCAAAAGAAGTACTGGAACTGGGACAAGTGTTTTTATTTAAAAACTATATCAGGACAGTTGAGCTATTCAGTGAATGAACTAAACTAGTGGTTCATGGGAAAAGTGTCATTCAGAGTGGAAAATCCCCTGAAAATAGTGGCCAAAACATTGCTTTGCTTTCAATCAACCTTATGTCCAACAACAGCAGGCAGCTGTTTACCAAAATAAAAAGATTGCAGTATTTATGCCGCTAGACTAGTAAGTCAAACGTCTTGCAAAAGCTAGATTTTTATACAGCAGATGGTGGTGAACAATACAGAGCTAGCAGAAGACTGAGTGTTAGACCTAAATTATTGTTAGAAATAAACATTTAGACTATATCAAGGCCATCTGGTCAACAGCTTGTTTGAGAATTATTCTTTTCCCAAGCAACCAAAACAACAACAACAACAACAACAACTGATATACAATTAAAATTACTGCTGTGTTCGGACTTTACAAGCCAGCCCAATACAGCAGGATATCTAGATCTAGATTAGAAGCGTTTAGTTTTTATAGAGCCCAGAATGATGTTTGGAGTTTTTCAATTATAAAGTCATTGAGCAACAGATGCTATTACAATAAATGCTTGATAGTGATTCACCAGGGGAATTAAGGTTCCCTCAAACACCACCCCTCACCAATTCGTCTTCCCCATTGCCGTCACCATCACCCACTGGGGTATGTTCTTCAGTTGGGATTGTATGATTAAACTGCTATTTAGAGACTGCCTCTCCTCTGGGTGTAGATCCTGCTCGGACATTGTTGTTTTTTCAGAGCCATGAGCCAGGTCCTCTCCTCTGTTTATTACCCAGGGACATGGTAGCTGTTTATAGCGGCATATCTGTCCCTGTGTGTCCAGGGACACACACACACACACACAGAGGGAGAGAGAGAGAGAGGAGGAAGGAAGGAAACGGAGGGGCGGTGCCACGAGAAGGAGCCAGTCCAGAGATGTAATTGGTACCTTTCCTTTTTTAGAAAACATTTCTTACTTACAGAGGTCCAGCAAATGAGTCAGGGCCCAGCGTGCTTTATAACCACACTCACTGTCATATGGTTTATCATACTTTCCCTTTGTGGGCTTCACTTTGAAGAGGCTTTTTTTTTGTTTTTCCTCAGTCTTTGATCCTTAGAATTTTAAGCTATGACGCTAGCTACTGGTTATTTACATGACAAAGGAGCACAGCGGCCATCTGGTGAAGTGGAAATTAACTACTCTCTTTTAAAAATGTTTGTTCTACCCTAGTTTCTTTTTAGCTTGTAGGGAAAAAAAGCTAGAAAGAAAAACGTGTGTGGTATTTTATTCTGTCTCTGTCCCTCATTTAGTCACTCATCTTTTTTCATCCCCTATCACTTGCTTTGTGTCGTGCAGGTGATAACACAAAACTTTCAGGGAATCTTCAAAGAGCTGGCAGCGGCTAACAAAAAGATCAGAGAGAAAAGGAGAGAAAAGAGGAGGCGAAGCGAGCGATATGGGCGGCTGACTGTGATAAACATCTACTGCAGGTGTGAAGGAAAAAGATGGCAATAAAAGCCTGACAGGTGGAGAAGGAAATCGCTGTCAGCTCATGTCTAACATGTTCCAGTAAACTTGTCAATATTCTGTTGATCTGTACACCCAGGTATTCTGGGGACTTATAAATCAAAGTTTAATTTATATGTATCAGAAACATTTTATTTAATAAAAATACAGGTAGAGCAGTAACATATATATCTACACTAAAGTTATTTCAAATCTTGCCTGTACAGCGAAGCAAAAAATAAGTTAGGCATAAAAGTAAGTTAAACATGTACAAAATTAAAGTCAGTACTGTGGTAAATTTGTTCAGCCTGACCCCTTATATCAGTAAGTATGGTAACATAATTACCCTGTTATTTTAAGAGAGAAATCTCGAATTTAATTAGACTTGTGTAAAACTGATGCGAAAATAAAACCAAAATCTTAAACTGCAAAACTGCGTCTTTAAACAGAAAGGCATGTTTGTTGATGTTTGTGTATTTGTGTGTGTTTGCACACAGATTCAGCACCTGGAGCAACAATGGATTTGCACAGCTGTGTGTTTGCAAGGCAGAGCTGAGCTGCAGCAGGACATCAGCGTCTGTTATTAAGGTCGCAGTCAGCTCCGTCTGAGTTCACAGGAATTATACCAGGTCGCTTTCCTGCTCCACTTTTAATGAGCAGTTGTGCTGGAAGACTGGTGGACGTATAATCGCACATTTCATGGATGTTGTAATAAGACGCGAACCCAAAATAACATTTCAAGACCAGCGGCATGACGAATGAGCTCACATTTAGCATGACTGCATTATGAACCTAGATAAGTAGCATACAGGTAGAATGCTTCGAAAGTCATCACATCAACAGATATAAAAGGGTTAAACACTGCACTTGGATGTAATTAAAGGACCAGTTGTGTCAAAATTGATGAATAGCAACAACAGAACAATTTTCTTGTTACTCATGCAGTTGTATAAACTCAACACATGGACTTAGCTGTAAAAGAACACCTGCTTGACCTTCAAAAGCTGCCGCCATCTGTCTTAAATCTTCTCTGTTGGGTTGAATTGTGTTCAGTTCAATCCTTTATTTTTCTTCGGGTGGGCCGTATTCTGCGATATGCTTCATTTTTAGCAGGAGTTGTCAGCAGTTTAATTCAGTCCCATGAAAAGCCAGAGGGCTTGAGAGGAAGCAGCTGCTGAGAAATGAACATCACTTGGAGGAACAAGGCTACTTAAGTTTTACTTCCCCCATAGGGCTGTTCCATTAGCACCACAGATAGATTTATGAGTCTCTTGACATTCTTACTCTTTGTTTCATCTTTAGGAGGGAAAGTGAAAAAAGCAAAATTCAAGTTCAAGCACCTTTAGTGTCTAATGTTAATGATCTTGTCTCCTGCATCAGATCTTGGGTTTTCCTTGTTTAGGTTGGGCAATGATCCTGTTTTCTTGGTGAAAAAAAAGCCCCATTAACATTCCAATTACATTTCCCCTGTCACGATAACACGGTACACATTGTACTTTGGCAAGATTATGACCTGGCAACAGATCACTCAGAATCATTTTGAGAGGTGAGACTGAAGAGGATTCAATTATTTTGATGATGTTTCATTATACTTTGTTTAGCTGCCTTTCCAAACAGGCGCTTTGTGTGTTCTTTCATTGGGGGAAAATTGCTGTGCTTTCTGGGTAACATGACCAGCCTTGGAACAAGATAGCACTGATCACTGTCACTTTGTTAACAGCACAAGCATCCCCCACACGAGTCACTAGCACAAAGCTTATGTAAGGCATTTGATGTTGGTGTGCTTGAGCTGTGTCTGTGTGTCAGTGGGTTCAGTGTTTTCATATGCATGTGCACAGTATGTGTGTTTAATTTTCCATGTAGTCACTGCCCTTAAGTCTGGGACTTACCAACGGGTCTGGACCTGCTCTCCTCATTCCCAATTCAGCCTCATGGGCTGACAATAATCCCTTGAGTACAGAGTGAGAGGGGTGGGGTTGGGACGGTGGGGGTGTGGTGTACAGAGATAGCATAAAAACTGGAAAGGCATCCATCCCTTCAGGTTAAGACAGTGCAACTAAAGAACCTGTACATCCGAGCATTCTTTGCCACTGGTGAAGCCAAATAGGACTTGTTGCTGCTGTTCTTCAGTCATCCCATAATTGCCCTGCAGTTGGCCTGAAATAGTCCACATGGTGCCATAAGCCAAGCTTTTCCATCGGCCGATCTGTTCCCCGACACTGGAAAGTCATTGTACAAGTACACAAGTACAAGTAGTGTTTTAAAAAAACTGATTGTGAAAGACATCAAGAAAGAGAAGTAGTCACACACTGAAGTGTAGAAGGAAAAGGAGGTGCAAGGGGTGGGGTCCCAGTCTGTCAAGTACGGCAACGGCCCTGAACTTCAAATCACTCTTAGTTTCAAATTGAAGTCACAGTTTTATCTCAACTAGCGTTACATTTTCATCTTATTTTTTTTACCTAACATGACTGTACTCTAAAAATGTTTTAGTTACAGTTTTTTGAGGAAAACCACGTCTAACAACACGACTCTTTTGAACTGTTTTTGTGATGACAAAGACAAGATGATGAAATTCACGTCTACATCACTTTAGGTGTGTTTCAGTTTATGCTTTCGTCAAGTCGGCTTACAGTTAAAACAGACGCATACATGCACTGACAAGTGCAACGCAAACCCGCACACGCACACACCTAATCAAGGCAACTCTCTGCCAAGTGGAAACATCTCCTGTGGTTTATTTTGCTCATAAAATCTTCCACCATCACAACATAATTTAACATGTTTATTTCTTTTTTTTTGTTTGAATATTTACAAATAGACATTATAAAAGCAGGTGCACCAGAAAAACATAGAAAGCTGAAATCATGTGTTGGTTTTATTCCTAATGCGAGTCATAGAAGCCAGACCAGTTCATGAGTTTGAAAGAAAAAACATCCTTGTGAAACTTCCTGAAATTAAAATAATTTACCATGATTTTAAAACAAAATAAAATAAAACAATAAGTATTAATAGCCTTACTCATATCAGCACTACCACCATGTGTCCATTAATAGAGAACATGTATGGCGGTAAGTCCCCAGAGGGATTAAAAGCATGATGTCATCACTCTCAGCTGATAGTGCCTCTGGCTTTGAAAAACCAGTGGGGTTAAAGGACAATCTGACATTCAGTTATGAACATTATGAACAGAAACATACTGATAAAATGCATATTAGAAGTCACGTGGGTTGAAAAAAGAAAATAAAACTAATGGACGGTTCTTGTAAAATGAAAGTCCAGCCTTTCAGTCAAAAGGGATTTTCCCCAGGTTGGACTCTCCCTGTGTCTTTTTCTGTCCTTTATGATGTAGCCATGCAAAAACACCTACAGCCTTATCTTTGAGGAAAACCCCAACATCCCTGGTTTTCCACCTGTAATTCAGCACCTTTCACCAGGACGATGATGTGGTCATCTGAAATGTCCCACGTTTTCATCCCTGAATATGGATATTCTTCCATGAACGTTCATTATTGTCCTCGTGCTTTTTTGTCCAAATTTTATTGTCTCACACACTTCTTTTATGTACATTATTATTCTTTAGACACCTGTCAGTGCAACAAATAAATTAATTCATTTCAAGACCGACAATTTTACTACTGCAAGGTAAATGTACGTATAAAAACTATAATCGTTAATATGTAGAAGAAGAAAAAAGAGGTCCATGGCTTAATGTGCATCAAATGTGACAACTGAGGGATTGTTGGAGAAAAGCTTTAAAATATTTTGTTCCCCATGTCCACATTATCTCAAATTCTCTGTCACTTGCTCTTATCTGTAGTCTCCAACACAACATCTTCTTTCCCTCTGTGTTTTGAGAAGAGGAGGCAGAGCTGTGTGCCATACTATATTTTTAGCTACACTTGCAAGACTTCACGATCATATTGGACAGCTGCTCCACCTGCAAGTAGAAAATAACAGTGATGTGATCAATTATATATTGTTTTCACATAAAATGTTCTGCAAACATTTGACCTGAAAGTGACTGCAGTATAGATACCTTGTGTTGCCTCCCCACATAGTAGATGATTGGCAGTGGCTCTAGTGTCTGTGGAGCACAGCAGGGCTGGGCAGAAGCTCCGGGGTTATGATGTTTGTACAGTGCCAGAATCTGTAGGCAAGATTTATGAGAATTTACTCACCAAGACAACATGGTCCGAAGCAAATGTAATACATAAGCACAACATTTCTAAGAATTTTCAGTGTGATTTTAGAAAAATCTTAATACAAACTACAATACTTTACTTTTTAAAGACATTTTTGCACAAATTTTTGAAAGACCCAGAGTTTCCTCAATGAGTGGAAAGTGTTAAAAGTATTAAGGGCCATAAAAAGGATATTTAGCTTTTTAAAAGAGTAAAAACAACCAGAGACAAAGTTTTTGTCATCATTTCAGCCCTAACCTAATCAGGTTTGGCACAAACAAAGCTCCTGCTCCTTTACTGACGAGGGGGCAACGCATGAGGTAGCTCTGTGTATACTGATTTTTGGCGGATTTTTCACACTACATCCCCTTCCTGCAACCTGCAAGGGATTTGTGTTTTTGTTTTTCTCATAAAACCATTGGTTTTCCTTCTGAGTGGGATTTGTCTCTACCAGAATTTTATATAACCGGTTAAATTCAGATAGTCCTAGTGCCGTAGTGCTTAGAGCTAAAATAATACAAGTAGTCTTTGCATTTTGGTTTATTTAAATCATCAAGAATTATTATGGCAACATATAAATACAACATTGCCATTAACATTTTTTCCAGACTTTAAGAAATTGCCTCCTGGGATTTGGGAGAAATAACACTCATGAAAATGCACACAGTACCTGAGAATATTTGTTTTCTGCATCCCAGATATAGGTGCAGGACCCCATGCAGTAGTTGGCATAGTAACCCGTTGGCTTATGGATCCACTTCCATCCTAGATCTTTCCTGAAGTCAATGTACAGTTTCTTCAAACAGCAGTTGTGTGATTGGCTGCAAAAGAGAAAACAGTGTGAAGATGAGATGGTGCAAAGAGTATTGAAATCAAGTCAGTTTTAAAGCTGTAGGACGATAACTGTTATGTTGGGAGACAACATTACACTCAATTTAACCCTATGGCTGGGCCTTGGAGGGATACTCCATCTTGTGTATATGTGTGGGGGTAAATGGCACACTGTAATCTGTCTAAGATTATAAAACATTTTAAAGCTACAGTCCATTTATTATACAGCCACTAAAACGACCACAGAATTACAGCATGGATAAACAGGGATAGTTGATGTTTGTTGTTTCAGTGGTCTGTATTTTGAAGCTGCTCGTGGTTTAGTAGGTTACTATTGCAGCTTTAAAGCAGAAATGGAGTGGAATAAATCATTAAGTTCAGAATTGCTTACGTGCTGCAGCTGTCCGTCGTGTCAGTGGAACGTTTCGTGCGTAAACTCTTAGAGTGGTTGGTTTTAGGGATGGACATGGTAAAGATGTAGGGTAGCTGCTGGTTCAGCTTCTCTAATTCTTTAGTGTCTCCCCTCTTGCTCGTAGTCCCAGAGATGATAAAACTTAAAGTACCATCGTCATGCGGCATGCCGCATTCACAGTACCGCCGAAGTTCAAACTTCTGTTCATTCTCTAGTAACAGAAAAAAATCATGGAGGAGGGAAATATTACCTAGAAATTATATGATATCACACATGGGCTGAACTAAATAAATGGAAAGATTGACAAATACATGATGATGAAGTAAAAATAAATGCTTATCTCACCATTCCCTTGGAGCCAGGTCCGCAGAGGTTCAGTGACATCAAAGGACAGCCATTTGTCCTTCAGCATGTTTGTGACAAAGCGAGACGCATGGTAACGAGTCGAGGTCCCCTGGCTATAGTATAGCTCCACTCTCTCCTCAGACAAAATCATGGGCTCCTTGATGAGCATCCGTAGCTCTGCTCTGGTGAGTAGCAGATTGCCCCCGACGTTACTCCGTATCTGAGCAATGTTGAAGCTCATTGAGATGACCGTGGGCTTGTAGTTGGTGTTTGAGTTGTTTTTTTCTGTATGATGTAAGAAGAGGAAATTATGTTTTGATATTTTGACAAACAACCCATCTAAGTGCATTTAATGTTTAATGGGCAGATGTACATCTCATGTATATCTTGTGGTACAATATTTCAAAAGAACTTCATCCATCACGAAGGGAACCAACTTTCATGGTAGATGTACTTTAAACTGTCTTTTATTAAAAGCTAGTTGTAATGTGTTTTTAGTCTTTTAGGAGTTATTATTATATTTAAAAACGTAAAGAAAGCTAATGTGGAACAGTTTAAATGTTGGACCAGGACCAAATGTCAGTCAGCACAACATAGAACTTCCAAGAAATCTTTTCTTTGACTGTCTCAATAACTCCGTATCAAACTTGCTTTAAACATGGCATTTGTATTGCTGCAGACCCAAGTGGGTGCAGTGTTAAACTTGATGTTGTTCAGATGAGGGGTTCTCTGTGCTTTGTTCTCTGCTAACAGTCTTTCTCCTACAGTTACTGCTGCTCCACTCTGTATTTAGGGGGAGGGGCACATATGTACAAAAGAGGCATGTTTCTTTGGCTAACTTTGCCAACCCTTTGACCTCGCCGTTGAACCATTCCAACTAGGCCAAGTTTACCCTAACATGAATTTAATTATAACTTTAAGCATAAAGCCAGGAATGAACCCTCAAAGTGCCTTTTTGTAGAATGTGATAAAATAAGAATAAGCCACAATGTTACTAAATGTCATCACGCCTAGTTTAAAACTAAAAAGGCTCTCACAAAATACCTTTTTTCAATTTTCAATTTAACTTTATATGATGATTATTGTCTGTGGTTTCCTGTGACAGACAACTTCTTGGTACTTAAATGTGCAGTTCTCAAGAAAGCTGCAACCCACAATCTGCCTGTCTACCACATTTAAACGTATGCAATCATTCAAACACGTTCGAACCTTATAGCTGATCTCTTTTTAATACAGTAATGTTATGATGGTTTATGACCTACTTTAAAAGGCACTGCACTAGTATATTTAAATGCTTAGATGTGAGCTAGTCCCAAAAAACCTTCACTCTACACCTCTGCTGTTTCTCTGCTCTCCCTCATTTTGCCATTTTCCTCTGAATTCATTAACATTAGGCAAAGGCAACAAGTTTTGGCATTAAAACATTCTATTTGTGTTTAGGATTTACTAATTTTTCATTACACGTTTTGGTTATTTTTAATCATGAATCTTTACTTGTTTTTTTTTTGTGAGACCACTCCTAGAGCTTATTTGGTAAGTCATCCTATCGTTACTGTATTTGGTAAATGGTATTTAATGTAAATGGTCTTTAGTGTAATATCTGTAAACACAAAGAAAAGAACTATGATTTTTAAAGGGATGACTGGGCATTGTAAGGTTAGAATTAATGGACATATGGCTCAAAAACATCAGGACTCTCGAATTAGCGGGTTCAGATTTTTCAAATCAAGCCAAGTTAATTACAACTTTTAACTTCTAAACTGTTAACAACACTGATATTTAGTAAACATTACAACACTTAGATGTATATCAATGTTTTTTATGAATAAAGTAAATGAAAGGCTTCTTTCATAAGTGCTTGTCAGGATTACACATTAATCAGATAAAATGGCTGAGCTCAGTGTTACTCAATAATCATAACTGCAGCCAAGTGTTCATCTCTTCCAGCTGTTGCTAAAGTTGACCAACATGAATATTTTGTTCTTTTACAGTTTTGCTGCCCATATGCGCAACTTTAATCATAGCATGAAGATGCCTAGAGGGCTTGATAAAAAACAGAGACAAGCTACTGGAGGCTTTAACACCATAAATGTATGAGTGTTACGATCGAAAAGATTACGTCGAACAGTGACATGCAAAGATAAGCACAGGAAGGCAGAAGATCAAGAGTGAAACACTATAGAAAGCGAGTGAGAGGCTCAGAGAGGGGCAATGTAACTGTTAAACACAATGGTAAGGAAACAGCACAGGGAAGAATGCACTCTTGAATATAACTCACAGTTGTGAGGGGTGAGAGGGTGTGAGTGGGGGTGTGGAGAAATTGGAGATGTGTATCAATGGAGCGCAAGTACTGGCCGGGACCCAAACCCTCTACTCTGTCTCAGCCTGCCAAAGCAAGGGTTCTCTGCTCTCAAGTCCGGGAATTACTCTCTGATAGGAATTGCAACCCAGCCTTGCATACTTGTGCTACATATTCAGCCCAGGCTGTACCAGGATACTCCATGTCACGGCTGCTTGTATATCATCTACCATCTGCATTGTGGCTGAGGTAGTGTTTCACCCCTTGCAGTGAGGCCGAACTGAAACCAAAAAGAACTGATGTGGAGTGTAACGGGAAATGAGATGACAGTTTACTGGTACCACCCAGAGCAGTCAAATATTTGGTTTGAAGCATATGAATGGAAACACAGACGGTCACAACAACGTACAGTATGTCAAGTGGAATTGGTGTGCCAGGCAAACGCATGCACGGAAAGTCAGAGTCTCCATTTAGTTTGAGAAAAGTGAGATAAATGTGTTAAGGGTTAGAGAAGTGTTTGCAAAACAGGAAATTACGTCACTTCCCCTAAGAAGCATATTGGCTGCTGCACCATAATTACGTTGACGCTTTATCTTCACTTCTACTTTCCAATTAACAGAGTTTGCATTGGCTCTGTGATCAAAATTAATCATTTAGAGTAGAAAGTGTAAGAAATGAGCTCCATGCTCAGCTAAAAAAATCTCTCTCTCTGCTAGACGGGGTAGAGATAGCATCCTAGCCTGCATATAAATGTGGGTGTGGGGGGATTTGTGTGTTGAATCAAGGCCTATCCACAGGTAAGCCGGGGACAGCTGTTGTGACAGGTTGAGTAACAGCTCTATAATTACCAGTAGGAGGAACCAGATTCCAGCAACTGACTAAATATTGGCCTTCTTCCCTCTCAGCTCCACCTTCTCACAGCCCCCTCATCAATGTCTTGTTTCCCCACTTCACCCTATTTCACACTTGACTTTGGTCCCTTGTTGCTACTCCTTTCTACAATACAGCTTTAAGTTCATTTACTTGTAACTACAATAATTACTTCAGAGAAGTGAACTACTTTCATCCCAGAATAGCACAAAGTGGCTAGCTTCCAAATGAGAAAAGCGTTCCCTCGTGTAAATTGGACCAAAACTCCTTTTAATAGGAGGATAACTTGTGTGGGCTTCAAGGGAGATATATGAGTGCTAAACAGCAAAAGGAATTTAGCTTAATCTACCACACAATTACCACAATGAAGACTAAACCTATTATGTTCTAAATGCTCTGCACACAAATATGTTTCCCCCGTAGAATGATTTTGAGAGTCAGGAAAGTGTCTGCTGCCCAATAAGATTTAAATGTAGAAAAGAATTGTTAATGGAAATAAAAATATTTTTCCCCCTGTATTCTATTTCTGTTGTTTCGTTCAAACAACGTATTACAGAAAAGCAGAAGCTGGATAAAATCCTTGCGTGTGTGTATGTGTGGCTTTTTTTAAATTCACAATTGCAAAGCAGTACTTGATGGCCTTAACATTTATCCTCATACATTTGTCATTCTCCTTTTTCAGTGTGCAGAGGTTGACTCAACAGTGGCTCCATAGTGTAATGGTTTACACATTCCCCTAGCAAGCGAACCTCCCAGGATTGAAACAGCAAAATCCCTAGCTTGATCCCAGGAGGAGACAAATCCCTTGTGTCTCCTCCCAGAAAGTCATCCAACATAAAAACCTGCCAAATCAAATACGTGGTGCTACGTGCTGTTGTGACCCCTCGTGAGTAAGGGGGCAGCTACTTTCAGCTGTTCCCTTATTAGCTGATTCAAAACAAGGCAGCGGATAGATAAGGCAGTGGATGGGTGTTCTGTGGCATTCCAGAGCTATAGGAAACACATGCTCCCCATGGGCACCGCTTGCACCGGACCGGACCTGAGTCATTCAAGATCTCAGTGGCCATCAGCCTGTCTTCCTTCCTGTCAAGCTGCCCTGTCACAAACACACTGCAAACACATTGATATAATAAGCTCAGGAAACCCGCAGATAGAGGAGTGCAAAGGAAAGAAGTGAGAGAGAGAGAGAGAGCGTGCAATATGGATAATCATGGTTCAAGGGACACACTGAAACTAGTCAGTGACAAAGAGAAGCAAAAGTGATGGAGAACAAGTGACAGGTTAAGCAAGGGAGAACTCAATGCTCAAGTTACAGGAAAACCCCAATCCCTGAGGGTCAAAGTCAGAGAGAAAGAAAAAAGAGAAAATGAAAGAGAAAAAGAGCAAGCATGGGTGAAGGAGTTCATTTCATGTCTCTTCCTATGGCTTTTCTACTTTTCATCCTGTTCTTTGGTTGTTACCTAAGCAGAACAAAATTGTGCTCTTCATTTTGAAGGTTGCTTTGTTCTCTCTTTGGTCTACACACTCCTGAGCATGGTCCATCCACTAAAGTGTGCTGTTTGAAGTGGTGGATAAAAGGGGGATAGTGTGGATGGCTGCCTGATAGGGTGATGAGTATAGACATGCAGAGAACAATGGAGCATAGAAGCAAAACTAGAAAATATGTTTATCGTAATAGTTTGGGAATCATTAGGCAATTACAGCCAGAAACCATTTGGCTGAACAAACATCATATGCAGCCTTGCCAGACAAAGAGCAGTAATAAAGCAGTAAAAATGCCATAGATATCATGTAAGCAACACAGCATCAGACCAGATGCTGCACAGAGTTCTGCTAACTTGTAATGCCTGTGATCTCTGAACCCCTGAAACTGCCTCAGGATCTTTGGTGGAGATCATAAGGGTTACACGTGTTGAGGGAATTTATGGTCAAGATTGGAACTGACACCAGCCATAAGGCATACGGTGAATGCTTGGGAGTGCAGCTTGAAACTTCTGGACAGCACTGTGTGCACTATATTTAATATTAGTGTTGATCAACCAGACAAAGAGCAGTAAGGACTGTACAGGGGGACTGTAAACAATGCTATTGTTGTGTTTCTGCTAGTAATAACAACATTATTACCGCAGTATTGCCGTAGTGGAGGGATTAACAGCAGCACTTCATGTGACATCTGGACAATAACTATTTTTTCAGAGTGGAAAGTGTCAGTGCAATGCTAGTGTTCACCTTGAATTATGTCTCAGCTTGTAAATGTAGTAGCATAAATAACAGTCATTACTTGACATTCAACTATAGTTAAGCCATCAGGAATTGCCCCCTTTCTTAATATTCAATCAGGATTCACAGATTCAAGATTTATATATTGCTGCTAAGGGTAATTTTATACTCACCTTTCATGATGAACCTGTTAACCACCTTGGCAAAGTATTCCTCCTCCTTTTGTTCTGTGGGGATGTTTTCCTCTTCCAGAACCTGCTGCTCCTTCAGAATCTCACTGGTGCTGTTGTAGAGTGATAGCAAGTTGGCAGGGATCTCTTCCTTCTCCCCAGCCTCTTCTGGCGCCTTTTGCAAACGCAGTTTGGTGAGGATCTGGCTCCTAATGGCCTCGATGCGTTTTTTCTTCACCATCTCCAAGTCCACAGTGTTACATGTAGACAGATTGTGTACACTGCCCACCATGTACACTACCATCAATATCAAGAACCACAATTTCATGTTGACAGCCTGTCTGTGCAGTCACTTGTGTTCTTTGGTTCTTAGTAAAAGCTCCTCCAACTTCCCTTTCAATGCCTTCGTCCAACCGGGGATCCTTTGGGAACAGTGAATCACTCAGTGGAGAGGTGTCACTGACGCAAAGTGTTTACACACGACAAAACAATTACAGCAGTGTGGAGAGTCCTGAAAATTCACCACCACGGCTGTCACTGCTGCTGTAAAAAGTACCTAACACATCTGTCTTATTTGCATAGAAACAGGTGGAAAGAATCCCAGTGAGCAGACAGACATCCAGTGACGACCCAGCCTCTGACTCAGCCAAACAGGTAACCCAGTTACGTTCCACAGGATGAAGCAAGTCCAGAACAGAGCTGTCAAATGCTAAAAGAGCCCATGCACACAGTCAGTGCCCTTTTGTAAGTTTCTACAACACCTCTAGGTCCAAAACAAACTACTACCCATCAAGGATTCAGCAGATTTGTTTCTGTGCTCACAGACCAATGTTTGACTGATATGTTTTCAAACCTCCAAATCCAAGATTATATTATGTTATTATATAAACTGAATCCTGTCTATTTTAGAGCTAGCATATCATCCTCCACATGTCACCACAGTCTTTCTTACAGAGGCAACCTAAGTGAATGTGAAAAGAGTAGTATGGCACTCAGCAAAATGAAGACAGGTGTTTACAGAGCCCAAGTTACTTGTTATCTAAGACTAAGACGTTTAAATTGGCACAATTTCTTATTAGTGCTAATGACAAATATTTCCCCTGTAATGTTCTGTAATAAAGAGAAAATATTAATAATAGTCTCTGCTTAAAAAGTTTGAAAATGATCTTCCTATTTTTTTTAGGTTTGGTGAGATGACCTCAACCTTTACAGTCCAGATAAAACTCTCAGGCGCTTTTAGTCAGTCCGGAGCTAATCAAATATCAATGGTTAAAAGAAAGAAATTGTTCTCAAAGAAGTTACTTTCATCAACTTATTCAATACCAGTCACAAACCTGCACATGCCCCTATAGAAAAACATTTCACAAACATGTACTGCTCTTGGCTCTAACTACCTCTTTTTACTAGTAACAACATGTGATCTGTGTACAGCTGCACTACACCAGAAATTGCTTTCAACGCCTCTGTCTCATGCCTACTTCACAGACAGAGCAGCTGTCTCTCTATCCCTCTCCTCTCTCTCAAACATGATAATACGATAGTGTATGCTCTCTGGGTTCCACTTGTGAGATTAAATGTCTCAAGCGCGTTTGCTATCAGAAGATTAAAATGTCAGTCTCAATGAAACAGTGTCCTCCGGTAACAGATTTTAAGTTTGACACACCTTCTTTAAATGGTGATGTACCATCCAGACACAGCGGCAGTAACAACAGCAGTAGCCGTCCCTCTTAACTTATGCTGTTTTGGGAACTGGATTTTAGTCTCGTCTCTCTTCTATCTTCCCTCTGTCCATCCAGCAGTATCGCCTCGTTATTTTCCTCTACAGTTTCTTCACACCTTCTTCCTTCGAGGCTCCACCGACAAGACTCCCTATTCGCACCTCTGTTTAACTCGGAGTCTCTGCTCGTACTCTTTCTCTCTCCTCCTGCTTGTCAGAGCTTGCTGGTGACAAAGTGATTTGTGGGAGCTCTGCGCTTAGATAACTTCTTTTGCCTTGCTCTGCCTCTTTCTCTCCCCCCCTCTAGCTCTTCTCTTTCTCTTGTTCCTGTTACTCTATTAGAGCGAGCAGCTCTCCGCCCAGGAAATGAGGGTAACGGCCGCAGTGTAAAACATCTGCTGTTTAACAGAGCTGACTTCTGTCCACATCAGGAAGCCAGGAACTGAACATGCTTAATAACTGACTTTAGAAGCATTACCTCTGTCACACTGCGATGTCTGCAACCAAGGCAGTGATGATATGTCAATAAAGTCTTATACAAATTTTTCACCGAATGCCCACCACATTTACCTGGTGGATAAAAAGGTGTAAGCCAAACCATGTCAAAGAACTGAGCCACTTGAGACAAGCTGGTTTAAAAATAGAAAAGTGAATTTCAAAGCATTGGGAGCCAACAGGGCAGGGCTGTGTGGTGCACTGTTCTGCGTCTGGGTGCTTTTTAGAGGTTAGATTGTATATTTTCAAAAGAAGGGCTAGACTAAAACAAACTTAGATTATTTCAATCTTTTTGTCTCATTCTGATGGATGATTCAACAGAGAAGTAAAGATAGCAAACTATCGTTGCACAGTGGAGACTCTTGGAATTTTTTAAGGTTTAGCCAAATGTGCTCATGAATAAGCTGTTCATTACAAACTGAGAATAAATAGTGACATTCAGCATTGGGGAAAGTCAGGGCAAAATCCCCTTGTATTTCAGCAGTACTATAACAACAGTTGTCAGTGAAACAAGGAACCTAAAGGCTGTTTAAGTGTCAGCTTTTCCATGGCTCTGATTACCATTAATGATAAGATAGTGAGAAAAAAACAAAAAAGGGTGATCAAATGTCAGCAGTCATTACTGTAAACCAGTCAGCCACAACATCAACAGCATCTTATTTAGTGTTGTTAAATCCTCCATACACTGTCTGGGCATGGAGACAGGACCTCTGGGGCTGTCCGCCGATGCCTGGCACAAGTAGGGTCTTTGGGTCCATTGGGCCTTCACGGACTGGGCTTGTTCTATGGAATCCTGCGGTTGCTCGGTCTGACTGGGAGTATGGAAAACAAAGCCAAAGCCTGTGGATCTTGGCTGTGTTGTTGATCCATTTCTGAGCAGGTTTTTGCAGTGTGGCAGTGTGTTGTCCTGCTGGGGGAGGCCCCTGCCATCATGGAGTCCCTATGACATTGGGGGATCTACATTGGAATTTAGGTAGGTGGTATATGTCAAAGTAAAAGCCATATGAATCCTAGGTCCCAAGGTTTCCCAGCACTGTAAACAGATTATGCTTTTACTGTTACCTGTGTGTCTGTTTTTAATGTTGTTGCTGATCTATGTCGTTTGTGTTGTGACACCTAAACTTTGATTGGCATACACTGCCATCTGGTGGGCAAATATGGTATAACGGTTATAGAACTGACTTTCTTATCGATAGTAAGTTTGGTGGTATGGATATTTGGTGTGGATATTTCAAATTATTTCCCCTACAAAAATATCCATTACAAATGTATACTGCTGTTTTAACAACAGGAAAACAAGATAGACAAGAGTAACGATTGAAAATTACAAGAGGAAAAAATCTTACACACAGCCTTAAGAAGCAGACCTAATAAACACGCAAATCCAGAAGAAGTGCGATTGAAGACAAACGAGACAGACTGTTTTATAATGGCTAAAAAAGACCTTTTATGTCGTCATGCTTTTAACTGGATGTGTATTCTGTAATACAATTAAGAGTGTCACAGTGGATAGAGTATTTTGGGAAACCCCTGAACAGAAGTTGTGTGAAAGTTTGCTGTAGCAAGAAATCTCAGTTACATAAGTGCTTAAGAAGATGGCATCCATCTCTTACTGACACTGCACAGCCATCCTGTCTGACCAGTCTGCCATGGGGCATTTCATACCTGTCACCACATAGCCCGCATGGCAGTAGCTCAAGGTGTCTGTGTGTCTCTGAGCACAAGAGTGCAACTTGGACTGCTTTCCCATCATTCACATTGAAGAGCTAAATGATTCTCTGTGTTATTCTGCTAAAGATCCCACACAGCTGTGGTAAACACTGAAGTCTCTGAAAGAAGTGAGGTAAAAGATTCACAGTCAACAGAGAGAACAGATAGTATATGAATCATATCACCACATCAGATGTTGTAAGGTCTTACAAAGGTCTTTCCAACTGATGACAATATTGAGAACTGGCATGAAGTTTGCTCTGGGATTTGGTTTGGATAACAGCTTTTACTCTCAAAGCTGAGGTCATTCGTTTTTATGCTAAATGTTTTATAATAAATCATTGATGCTGACTGGGTGTTGTTGATTGTGTGATCTAAAACTTAATTAGAGGAAATTAATTTTAGCTGTCACAAGTCTTGGGGTTATTTTTGTACACTTTTCTAGCACTGGGTTGGACCTCATTTGCTTTCTGAATTGCCTTAATTCTTTATTGCGCAGATTCAACGAGGTACTGGAAGCATTCCTTAGAGGGTTTTGGCCCATATTTACATGATAACATCACACAGTTGCTGCAGCTTTGTTGGCTGCACATCCATGATGCAAATCTCCTGTTCCATCACATCCCAAACCTGCACCGTTGGATTGGGACGTGGGTATAGATCAGGGGTGGGCAACTCCAGGCCCCGAGGGCCGATGTCCTGCAGGTTTTAGATGTGTCCTTGATTCAACACAGCTGATTTAAATGGCTAAATGACCTCCTCAACATGTCTAGAAGTCTAGAAGAGGCCTGGTAATGAACTAATCACTTGATTTAGGTGTGTTGACCCATGGTGAGATCTAAAACCTGCAGGACACCAGCCCTCAAGGCCTGAAGTTGCCCACCCCTGGTATAGATGGATGGACATGGTGAAGGTTCTTACTTGAAGCAACAATTGTCAAGTAGGATGTGGTGTTTAAATTATGCTCAGTTCTTCTAAGGGGCATAACATGTCACAAGAAATAATCCCCACGCACTTTTACATCAGCAGCCTGACCCACTGATACAAGGCAGGATGGAACCATGCTTTCATGTTATATAAGCAGAATTCTGACCCTTCCACCTGCATGTTCCAGCAGAAATCAAGACTGGTGAGAACAGGCAATGTTTTTATAACTTTCCAATTGCAGAAAATTGTACCCTCATTTTCCTGCTCTTAGTCTACAGGACTAGCTCTAAGTGTAGTCTTCTGCAGCCCATCTGCTTCAAGGTTCAAGACATTGTGCATTCAGATTTGCTCTTATGCATACCTTGGTTGTGACAAGTGGTTATTTGAGTTACTGTTGCCTTTCCCAGAGAACTGTAGTATGTTGGATACCTTCTTTTTTTTTTTGGACCAGTCTTTGTAAACTCAGGGGATGGTTTTGTAGGAATATCCCAGCAAATTATCACTTTTTGAAATACTTTTTGAAATCAGGCCATTTGCCACCAGCAACCATGCTATGTTCAAAGGCACTTAAATAACGTTTCTTCTCCATTCTGATCCTCAATTTGAACTTCAACATATGAGATTTTACTTATGTCTCCATGCCTAAATGCAATGGATTGCTGCTAATCACATTAAAACTTGAGCAAGCACCTGAACAGTGTGCCTAATAAAGTGGCCGAGGGTTGGGTTTTTTTTTGGGGGGGGGGGGGGGTTGTTAAGTTCCTTTTTGTATCTTCAATATGCATCAAAAATGTGCCATATAATACATATTTAAACTACTCATTAACTTTTTGCTACTACTTGCTTCTTCTCAGGCTAGTGTCACCTGTCTCCATAGTTACAACGAAAGTGTATACGTGCGTGTCTTACGCAGGCGGCTTTGTGAATTGATGTTCTGTGTTTGGGACGCATTTCTGCCCTTTTTGTGCATTTTGCCACAAGTAAGGTAAAAGGTGAGTTTATAGAAGTATTATTTCTGTGTCGACACGTTTCCGAGGCGTCGTTTTAAAGGGACACTGCGTTAAAAATGACTCGCACTGAGTTAGTGGACTGTGCCGATTGGAAATAATACCTGTTGGGTTACCAAGGTGGTGACGACGCATCGGGAGAGGAAACAGCAAATAGCAATGAAAGCGAGAAGGTGAGAGTCCTCTTTAGTGTGACATTAGTAAATTCAAGACCAAGGAGCCTGACAGGTAATACCAGAGATGGCTATTCTTTGTAGCTTTGCGGACGTTTGATGGACTCACTACTGACATAAAGACAGATTCTGGACCTGTGTGCCTCTCAGACGTTGAAAACGGTTACGTCTCCGTGAGTTAATTTTCAAACATACATATCTTGCCCTGTGACTTTTATTTGGGCCCACCTTTAAAAAAATATCCCCAGTAATGAAAGATTGCAGTGAAAACTGATGAAGTATGGCACCGATAGCGATTTTAAATAAAATGGGGAACATTTATTTTTTGACAGGTGACAGTTTTCAGCTGCCATAATGGAGAAATACGAAAAGCTGTCCAAAATTGGTGAGGGTTCCTACGGTGTGGTGTTCAAATGCAGGCACAGAGATACTGGCCAAATAGTCGCCATCAAGAAGTTTGTGGAGTCTGAAGATGATCCAGTTATTAAGAAGATTGCATTGCGAGAAATACGTATGCTGAAGGTGAGAAGACATTAGTTCTGGTATCAAGTTTTCCACATGTCACACCACACGTGTACACTTGCACACACACACATGTGCATGTTACATGAATTGATGAAAGAAACTTGTCAGGCTGTGAAGCACTGACACTGAAGTGTCTGTGATGTGTGCTCATCTTTTAGCAACTCAAACACGTGAATTTGGTCAACCTGCTCGAGGTGTTCAGGAGGAAAAGGCGGCTCCACTTGGTGTTTGAGTTCTGTGAACAGACAGTCCTAAATGAGCTTGACAAACATCCCCGAGGGTAAGTCAAAGCAGCACAGGAACAGCATGTGACAAATTAACTTTTTAAAATATCTGTTCACTCTTTGCCAGTTTGGGATTAGTGGTTATGTTTGTTGTGGTAGAGCTGCTGAAGGGTAACATACTTGGAAATTCAAATAATCATTCCCTTCAACCTCCAGATGTGTTGATAAAGTAACATTATAACTAAGGAATTTAGGTTTAAGGAGTCATCTATTTGGCAAATAGTTTGCCAAAGAAGTATTTGGTATTTCTAACAGGAGAATGACAGAAGAAAGGAACAGGGTGAATTAGAAAGAGGGAGCAAGACTGTAGCTAAGAAATTCTGGTGACAGAAAATGCTGGCAGTAGAATGAGGGCGTAATAGGCAGTCTTAACATGAAGGATCAAAAAGTAGGAAAAAATAGCTCTTGTCTTTTCTCTGCACTTTGAGCAATGTATGGTCGCAAGCCAAGATTTCAGTTTAGCTTTTGTCACGTGAACTCACGTAAACCACAATGGCTATCTGTTGTCTTACCATTTTTCTTTTTCCCACGAGACTGTGCAGCAGAAACTCTAGCTGGTCTTGAAAACAAGGGCGCTGCTGCTTTTAAAGACAGGCCTAGGATTACCCGGGTGACCGCAGGGCCGAGTAAAACACCACTTCTTTTATTGAAATGACTGGAATGACAGATGAGGACATTGTAATTTGTAAATAGTTTGTCTGTTTTTCCTTCCTTTGTCTCTTGTGGTCTCTAGGGTACCTGAGGCTCAGCTGAAAAGTATAGTATGGCAGACTCTGCAGGCTGTCAGCTTCTGCCACAAACACAATGTCAGTATATTTTATTATATGTTGCACTTCATCTAAATGATTTGCATATATTTATCTGATGCAGGTGAGCACATGCCTTATTTTTGTTAAATTACTCATTGCTGTAATACTTCCTTTCCTCTGTACTGGTATTTGACTTAGTGGCAAATGACTTACTGTGGAGGATGGTTGACGCATTCCTTTTTATATTAATCAAACCAAGTCTCTATTGATTTGATTTATATAAAAATGCTGTTTTGTTGTTTTTGGGGGGTTTTTTTTGTGTTTTTTGTTTTTTACTCAGCAAAATCTTACGTATATAGTTATTTTATAAGTTAAATTATCTGATATCCGTAACATATTCATTTTTTAAATATATTTTTTCAGTGATTGTTATTTCCCAAACATTTATCTGTTTTTAAATGTTATATATTGCTCTTTATGATACACAGTTCTGCTTAATTCTGTAGCTAAATCTAACTACCGACTATATAAGCACCTTTTTGTGCATCATTGTAGCAAATATACTATTTCATAGTCATTTTTAATGTTCTCAAAGCTTTTATTGCAATGTTTGTTACACGTCATAATAGGTTCCCTTCTGAAATGTCAGTCTGTAAAACTAGTTGGTGCCTGTAGGGGGAGCAGTTCGCCTTATTGCTCCCTCCTATACACGCACACATACGCACACATATATATATAGAGAGAGAGAGATAGATAGACAAGCATAGGCAGTCTATCTGGTAAATAAAAAATAAAATAAACTCTTAGCCATACAGTATTAAGTTAAAAGTGTGACGGTTTCTAATCTCTTGCTCTTGTTCTTCCCCATTCATTTTTAATTTGCCAGCCTTAACATAAGCTTGTGGCTCTGACACAAAGAGACTGTATATCATGTTGCCTAAATCCCTGATAATGACTGTTTGTCTCACAGTGCATTCACCGTGATGTAAAGCCAGAGAACATCCTCCTCACTAAAACCGGAGTCATCAAGCTTTGTGACTTTGGCTTCGCCCGTATTCTGAGTAGGTCATTCAAGGAAGAGTGTTAATTTGTCTGTAATGACTTATTCAACACAGATCCTATATGTCAGCCCTGCTCATGGCCACCTCACTTTTAGAGTTCCAGTGAATGCATTGTACAGTGAAATGACACTGTACAGTCTCTCTTTACCCCTGCTGCGTAACGTTTCAGTGTCATGTTTCCATACATTAACATGTAATCTTTCACCATGTCTTGTAATCCCTCCCTCAATTATGTATGTGTTATTTAGTGTGCATTATTCAGTATATTAATGTTTATGTGTATAAGTTGTCACCATGTGTATTTGTGTTGGTATACTAGCGGGACCAGAGGATGACTATACAGACTATGTAGCAACCCGCTGGTACCGGGCTCCTGAGCTGCTGGTCGGGGATACTCAGTACGGGCCTCCTGTTGACGTGTGGGCTTTGGGCTGTGTCTTTGCCGAGCTCCTCAATGGGAACCCACTTTGGCCCGGGAAGTCTGACGTTGACCAGCTCTACCTCATCAGGAAAACTCTGGGTAGACTGAAGAGCTGTTTAAAACACTAATGACATCAGTAACATCAGCATAAATTTACATCTACAATCAGGAGAACTGTCTTCTGTCAGACAGTCTGGTAGCTTTTTTTTTTTTAACTAGAGAACTAGTTGCTCAAAATAGGAGCTGTTTCCTCTTATTTAGTTGCTTGAAATTTTTTCACAGTATTGTTAGCTCATTGCACCCATTGCATGCAAATTGCTATTTTGTGTGAACTGAGCCAAACTGGTTTAGGTCCGAACACACCCTCAGACAACAAGAAACTTTTCACAGACAGGCTGGGTTAATAATCAAATTTCTGACCGTAGGTGACCTGATCCCCCATCACCAGCAGGTCTTCCGCTCCAATGTTTTCTTCAGTGGAGTTAGCATTCCTGAGCCTGATACAATGGTATGAAAACTATTAAAACCAAATCTGTGTTCGTAATGAAGTCATAATGAATGGGGTTATATACTTTTTTTTTTTTTTTTTTTGCTATAGGAACCTTTGGAAAAGCGCTTCCATGGAGTGTCTCCCCATGCCCTTCAGGTTATGAAGGTATATTTAGTGTAATACAGACTGGCTGATACAGCATCATGATTAATGCTACTGGACAATTTGTCAAAGACAATTTTTAACCAAATCAGTCCTTCAGGCCCAGCCAGTATAAGCGAGTCAGTTTTTGTCCACATATTTTGAAAAGCCTTTGCTTCATGCTAAGTCTCTGTGTTAACAGTCATCCCTGGTGATGGATCCTTCTTTGCGCCTGTCCTGTGAAGAGCTGCTAGAGCTGCCTTACTTCCAGGAGGAAGGAGGACTCAACTATGGCCGTGAGGGGGAGCGCCTAGGAAGACGACATGACAGAGGCTCCCGCCGCAGACAGGCTGGGGTCAGTGTGACACACAGGGGTTTAATCGTGCAAGAAAATGATCCAAAGCCCAAAGAGATTGTCCACACTGCTACAGCTACAAATGTCCTTAAACCGGTGAATGCAACTCTACACAGGCTGACAAGACATTATCCTGATACATTGTTTCCTTCTCTCTTTCACTCTCTAGGCTCAGTACCTCCCTCAGTTACCAAACAGTAACATCTCACCTGCACCAGAAGTCAAGAAACAAGTGAAGCAAAAATATCACCTGCCCAACATATAATAAATAAATTCATCTAGTGTTTAGTGGCTGAAATGTGTAAACGATGGAGTAAAGTTCTGCTTTGCGCAGTCATTTAAATAAGCTGATTTGAAGGAACATACGTTAATGTTGTGGTAAGTAAAATACGATTTTAATCCTGTGATTACTTATAGATATAAACGATATTCTTCATACAAAAAACAATAGTTTATATATTATGAGCTGAGATTAGGGCAAAGAATGCACAATCTGTTCGTATCATAGCTAAAGATACATCTACAAGATTGAAACAAATGTCTTGTAGTCACCACTGTGCCATTGCGAATTGGCTACAAGACTATACCGGTTTTCTGATACATCCAGTAATTACTAATCATACATTAAAATAGTTGAGCATTTTACCATATATAAGAGAAACAAATGCATCTATCTTCAGATTCTGTAAACATTGTTGATGTTGTTAATGTAAACCAAAAAAAGAGCATTTAGTACTGGATATTAGCCTGTATACTTGATGTTTAACTTCCTCACACAGTCTTAAGGTTTAATAAAAACCCACCACGAAAGCCAATACTTTAAATAATTTGATGGGTTCTTAATGTACTCCAGCCACTGTCTCAATGGCGATACCTAAGGTCAGATGCAGGCATCCACTGTTACTCAGCCATCCACTGGAGTACGCATCGGCACACCAGCATCCTGACACATGGCTTGATTCATCACCTGACCTCAAACTTATCAAATTACAGATTTAACTCCTTGTTATATAGTTCAGTGATCTGTGCTGTAGACAGACAGGGTTTACCATACACTATAAACAGCCCTACTTTTTTTTCCTGGTCAAAGCAACTTTTCACATAATGATTAATAAAATTTCCCATTCATCAATGAAATTACTTCATATGGATCTCTTCTCGTGGTTTATTGTATGATTTCTTTAAAAACAAGAGATTTCATGGAAAGATAGGTGGGAAAAGAAAATATACCACACAGAACAACATTGGATATGCTGTAAAGAAGATGATAGAATTTATATAGACAGAAAAACACACTGAAGCACGGGGCATGAAAATTGATTGTAACAGCTAGTGATATCAGTCTTAAAAGTTTAGAAGATTGAAAACCCAGACTATAGTTTAAATCAGCATTACTACCCGGGTGTTGCAATAATTGTGTATCTGCGAGGCACGTTGGCAAAGCCACTGTACTCAGGGCTGAGGTCTATGCTGTCAGGCCCGCCAGGGCAAGAGAAAGTGAAATGTTGCAGCAGTGACACCAGGAAGAGGAAAATCTCCATGCGAGCAAGAGACTCTCCAATGCAAGATCTCTTTCCTGGAAGAAGAGCATAAATAAGTCAATGAGAGAAACAATATACATCTAACTGTGATGGAAAAAAAGATTTTTATGATTCTTCTGTTCACAGAAAAAAATCTTAGAAATAGTTACTCAGAATATTCCAGGAAAGGGCATAATACCACAAAAATGTGTTAATAAAGTAGATCCAATGAGGAGCACATTTTCTAAAGGCGTGGAGGATAGAAGGAAATGTGCATCATTACCTGCAGAGAAGGGCAGAAATGCAGGGTTTTTCTTAAAGTTCCCATTGTTGTCCAGAAAGTGCTGGGGGTTAAAAGACCGTGGAGTTGCCTACCGTTTTTCATCTTTTAGCACAGAGTGCAACAAGGGAATAATTAGTGTATCCTGTTGAGAAAAGATGTTCAATCAGATGGGACATTTCTTATCTGGGAACATTCTGCATAAACAGCACTAAAATAGATTACATCAAAATACCTTGGGAATTGTGTAACCCCTGAAAGAAATGTCATGTAGTGCATAGTGAGGGATGCTCAAGGGGATAATATCTAGAAAACGTTGAATTTCATGGAGGACTGCGTCTGTATATGGAAGGGACTTCTTGTCTTCCATACAAGGGCAACGCTGTCCAACTAGAGTGTCAATTTCCTGCTGAATGGTCTCTTTGGAATGAGAAGAAAATTGCAACATAATTAGTGGAGAAAGCTCTAAAGTCAGTAGCAAATCAGCAAAAAATAAGATTAAATAAAGACTTTCAAATATTTTAGTGCTGCTTTACAAAGAATTTTGGAGTGAACAATTAACACAAATTACCAATTATAATGTCATTCAGTCTGAAGTTTTATTTATTTTTAAGAGAAGAAAATCATCAGAGCAAGTGTGTAGAATTTCATTTGCTTTCTGTTTCTACCTTGTATTTGGGGGTATTTGATCAGAACATTTAATGCATATCTGATAGTTGAACTGGTGGTTTCAGTTCCTGCCACATAAAGATTCAACACTGTTGACACCAAGTTGTCATAGTGGAACTGGCTTGTAGGAATGTGCTTTTCCAGAAAGTAAAAACAATTTTATCAGTTTAACAATACAACCTCAAGATTAAAATTAAAGACTTTAAAATGCACTTGCAGGGGAATACCAATGCAAAGGAATTGTCTTATAATAGGGGGCATGCACATTTGTAAAAGAGCAATTATCAGCAGTAAATAAAAGAAGCCTAAGTGAGGTAATTCACAAAGATTTAGTCTGGTTATTAAATTTAGTTCTGTCACACCTTATTGAGTCTTAGGAGGAAGCAGTCAATGTAATCTCTGGGTGAACTTGCGTCCAGTGTGTCCTGACGTTCTTGGATTTTATTCATAATAAATGCTCTCATCTCCTCAAGTTTGGCAAACACATTGTGATGTGAACCTGGCAACCACTCCATCAACCGTGGGAAGATATTATAGAGCTGTGATGAGAGAAACAAAAAAAGACTCGATTGCTGTGTTGCAATGTTGCTGAACTCTAGCTATTATTTGGGCACATTTGGTTTTTAATTGAATCACTCACCCGCCATGCCAGTTTCATGTTATTGTTACTTTAGCTTTTACCTGGCCCTGATAACTGCTGCCAAATTTCAAGGTGTCTGAGATGATCTGCAGAAGGTATAGGAAGTGTTTATCATCATAACTGAAGCGCTGGCCAAACACCAAACAGCAGATAACATTGGACACGGTGCAGCTCAGGAAGAAGGTTGGATCAAAGGGTTTAGCTAAAAAAAAGAAAAGAAAGAAAGACATTCATCAGTGTCACCCATGAAACAACAAACCGACACTAGTCAGGAGTCAACAATTTTCATTATAGTCCTTTTTTATTATTATCAAGAATTATATGAATACTTAAACAGTTGCAACAATGGCACTCAATCAAAAATATATGTTTATTTGTGTTAAATGCTTTTTTTAAGTTTAAGGTACATTTTTAAATGTTAACTAATTTTGTATTTTATTTGAAGCAGTAGGGCATGCAAAGATTAAAATTGTAGTATCAGTATTCTAACAGAGACATTACAAAAAGTCCCTGTGTAAGAAAACGCCTGCAGATGATAGGAAATTGTCTTTTGTTACTCAGTAATCCAGCAGAAAACTAAAGAGCATCATGACAACTGACACGTACAACAGCCCTGAGAAACTGTGAACTTTAAAATTTACTGATATTTACTGGGAATTGGGCTTACCAGCAGTCAAAATCGCATCAAAATATATGACACTGTTTTACCTGAGAGCTTTTAGGATGATGTAAAAATAGGCAACATTTACTTATATGTGTGCAAAAACAGATCCAAAAATTATGGTGTTTCTGGAGCAACTTTTGATTTATTTATAACTTGATAATCACATGATTTGTGACTGCAAATCACTTAGTGTTGGTCAAAAAACAAACAGCAAGTCACAATGGACATGGTGCAAAAGCTCAAATGTACAACATCATTTAGTTTAGTTTATTTTGAATGTGTGAATATTAGTTTATAACTCTGTATATGACAAACTGAACACACAAGACAAGCACAGTCACCTTTCCATATTCTATACCAACCATTCATCTTTTCAATGCAGCCCACCAGATGACTGCTCTCCTCCTGGATCCACTCTTCCATTCCTTTACATCCCATCCCAAAGTCTTTCAAAGTTGTCAGGGTAAACCTTTGTAGCTGTTGCCAACACTCTCCATTGCTAACACCCAAACCTTTTGAAAGGTAGAAGTAACGCATAGTTTCATAAACATGACCTTCACAAAAAAGACACATTGTAACATTAAATCCTCTATATTACCGTAGCCTTTGGAAGCTTTGAAAAGTAATGGGATAGGTCCTCGGCCAGAGAAGTCATCTGCTTGGTCCACCAGCGCCTCCTTCACAGCATCATACCCCAACAAAATCACTGTGCGTTGGGGGCCCAGATACATCGTCATCACCGAGCCATATTTATCACTGAGCTGAAGGGTTAAATGGAAAAATGAGTGAGCTTATACAGACATACCAATCCCTGGGATCTTTAACACCAAAGCATAATCCTATGCCACAAGCAATGAAATATTTTGACAATCAGTTGAGGCTGATGTCTGTAAATAAATAAATAATGGTTTACTGGTATACTATAATGCTGTCTTACACAATAAAAATAACAATCAGCTTAATGGTTTTTCCATAAGAATGCACAAAAACATGCACATACACACTGCAATCAAAACAGTCAGAACATTGTGTTAAACATTATGTGGGGGTTTATGTGTTAAGAAGTAATTCAGTCACCTTTAGCATAGTTTTGAATGGGGCCCTTTTGTCCATTTGCAGCACATTTCCGATGACAGGCAGGGCAGAGGGTCCGGGAGGTAAGGCAAGTTGCCTATGACTCTTGATGCTGAAAAGTTACAGTAACGTCAAGACAGCCCCTATTAAAATCAACGTGCCAGAAAACTCCATGATTTTCCAGGACAGAAACTCTTGCTGTTCCCTGGAGTTGAAATGGCTGAGAGATCAAAAGAGAACTAATTGAAATGCAGCCATTTACGCTGCTTGTCAGGCGCTGGTCAACCTTTTGCCTGGATTTCACGCTGTGCTGCAGAATGCTGTTGAGCAATATGCTCAGCCTTGTAGTCATACTTGAATCTGTCGGTTACATGTTTAATTTCAGATTGGTGTGAGAACAGTAAGTCCTGAAGGAAAACCCCTTTTTTATGCTTATGTTACTAAACACCCACATGAGAGCGAAGGAAATCAGCTCTGCAGAAAATGCCACTGTACTGCAAGGAATAACCTTTGTCTTAGAGACAGTGGCAGCAACATTTGCATTATTCCATAGTAAATACGAAGCACCTTTTTGTTTAGCCTCCAATCTGTCATATCATCTGGGTTTATTTGAAAAGGTTAAACAAACAGAAAAAAGAACAAGTTACATTAATAAATACAGACGTAATCAAATGATCAAATAATGAGTTTCAGTACAAGTATTAAATACTTTGTGGTTTGTGTTTAAAAAATAATTTTGTTTTTAGACTGGTAAAAATACGAGTTAGTATTTTCATTGAATAATTAAGAAATGTGAAAAAATGTAAACAACAAAAATGGGCCCAGTTGACATATGAAAAGTCAGCCCTTTACCGTATAATTGAGCTAACAACAAACACCTCTTTGTTAGACATAGTACTTCCAGTCATATTAAATTGAGTGGAGCATCAGCAAAGAGGCAGCAAGAAAATATAATTTTGTGGTATTAAATATTTATATACATGAGCTGTCTTATTTAAATTACAATTTCCTCTCACAAGGAAATGCACAAGAGCAAGAACATTCACAGGAACACATTCAGCAGACAAAAACAATAGAAAAAGAAACAAGATTCCATTAAAAATTGTGGGCGATCGTGGCTCAAGAGTTGGCAGTTTGTCTTGTAATCGGAAGGTTGCCGGTTCAAGCCCCGGCTCGGACAGTCTCAGTCGTTGTGTTCTTGGGCAAGACACTTCACCCGTTGCCTACTGGTGGTGGTCAGAGGGCCCGGTGGCGCCAGTGTCCGGCAGCCTGGCCTCTGTCAGTGCGCCCCAGGGCGGCTGTGGCTACAATGTAGCTTGCCATCACCAGTGTGTGAATGGGTGGATGACTGAACGTGTAAAGTGCTTTGGGGTTCTTAGGGACTATGTGAAGTGCTATACAAATACAGGCCATTTACAAAAACACATAATAAAGGAATCTAGACTGACTGCGGTTTGTAGTTTGTACCTGAAGCCAGTTCTATCAGGTTTAGTTTGTACATCAAAGGTTAAGTATTACAGTTGTAGTAAATAAATGGAAGAACAGGGTCAAGTAGTTTAAATCCTTCTTTCTTCTTTATACAAGTGATGTCATTGATATCTGTCAATATTTTTTTCCTGTTTTTTTAAATTTTTGAATCAGTTACTGAATGTTCAATCAAGGTCTGCTATGAAGCTATGGTTATCAGTATTTTTAAGCCAAGAGTGAGCAAGAATAATATGGGTTCAGGTTAACAATATTTCTACTGGGTTTAATAGTATGTTCAAACATACAACCATACAAACAAGTAGCATTAGTCCAAGAATTAACCTTTGGAACAAATATCTTCTATGGAAGTGGTAGAGGACGTTGTGTTTATACATAAGCAGTGTCACTGCAGTGTTGCACAATTATGGATTTATTTAGATAACATAGAAGTTACATATTTAATTCTTTGATGACCGTAACAGAAAAGTTAAAAGTTATTCAGCTATGCCAAAGTTGTTTCTTCCTTAGAACTGTCTTGTTTTGTAGGCTAGAACTGGTGGATTCTCTTCCAGCCAAGATCCGGCTTTGCAGACAGCAAGCTGTCATAATGTCCTGAGAGGACAAATTGGTAACACTGCTTTGACACTCAAAATAGAGCCAAAATTCAAAATACTCACTTTATCTTTTTCCTCAAGTTTTGTGGTGTTGTGTTTTGAATTTTTATTTTTGTTCGGCCTTTGTGATTTTGGTTCCTCTCCCTGTCTGTCTCCCATTGTCAGGTTTCTGCCATGTTATGTTAAATGAGAGTTTTGTAATTGTTAAGTGTGTCTTTTGTTGTTCCCTATCTTACTTTGTCTGATGGTCCAAAATTATTATTTTTTTAAAGTCACGTGGTTAGCCAGGGGACTGAAAGAGTCTAATTTGAGCAGTTTGCAGTTCATCTAGTTGAAGGGTTATATTTATCTAATATCTAATGTTAAGTATCAACTGGATCATGAAATGCACCTTTAAATGGAAGAATAGATGACAGGTATTGTAGAAGCTTTGTGAATTAAGCTTCTACAATACTCACTTTTTTTGATTAAAGTCTTGTTATTAAGCAAATAATAAGTAATTATTGATATAACACAGTTACATATTACAAGTTAACTGCAGACTGCAGACATGGTGCTTCAGCAGCATGATGACAATGACAATGAAAAATGTCTTCATGGCGAAGACCAGAAATGAAGGTTTGACCATTTTGGGGATCGGCCCGAGTTTCGCCGTAATCGACAACAAAGTAAAGCTAGTTTTCGGCTACGAGCCCGACACGGAACCCGACGTATTATCCAGAGGTCCCTTTACTACAGTTCGGAGCCGTGGACCTGTTTTATATACACGTGGAATAGTTTTCTATATGAGATTGCTGCAGAAAGTGCAGCCTTGCCTAATGTCCACCTTATATTAACCTCCTAAGACCCAAACTCTTTCATGGCATGCATTTTTAATTTCTCTTTCCTATTTGGGCAGATTGGGACCTGATGAATGTAAAAACAAAGAATTTCCAGATTTTATTTTATTTATTTATTTATTTTTTACATGATTTTTGTTTCTGAGAAAAATGAGATCCACATATGAGGACCCCAAAGCGCTTTACACAACCAGTCATCCACCCATTCACACACACATTCGCACACTGGTGATGGCAAGCTACATTGTAGCCACAGCCATCCTGGGGCGCACTGACAGTATTCAGAATACGTTACTCTCATTGAGTAACGTAACGGAATATGTTACAAAATACATTTTGGGGCATGTATTCTGTAATCTGTAGTGGAATATATTTTAAAAGTAACCTTCCCAACACTACAAGTTGGTAATATTTTTTGTGTATTCCTACCCTGTATTTTGGGGTGTTTAATCAGCACAGTGAGAGCTCAGGGTGTAGCTGGTGGTCTCTGTTCCAGCAACAAACAGATTCAATACAGTAGAAACCAAGTTGTCGTAGTTGAACTCACTTGAGGGATTGTCCTTTTCCTAAGGAGACAAATTAGGAATATTTTTGTCTCAAAAGAAATTACAAAAAAAAAAACTAAATGCCTTTTCAGCAGCAGGCAACAGACCCACTTGAAATATAGTTTGAATAAATAATACATATTTGAATGCATCATCTCTACTGAAAAAGTCCTAAGTGTCCTTAACAAAGCAACTGATCCTTCAGTTCTTTCCAACCTGATTAATTCTGATGAGGAAGCAGTCAGTGTAGCCTCTGTGGGAGCTGGGGTCCAGGGTCTCTTTGTGCTCTTGGATTTCCCTCTTGATAAAATCTCTGGCCTCCTTTACATGTCCAAAAATAGTTTGGTGGTAGCCAAGAAGATGGTCCATGATCCAGGGAAAGATGTTGTACATCTTCCGGGGAAAAACAAAACAGCTTTATTTGTTTAAAGACGTGTGGAAACATGCAATAAATTTGATTGTGTATCAATTTTTTGGACAACACACTTCAGGTTTGTTGGTTTGGAGGTAATAATGCAGAACTATTCAATCAGTATGTTTGTCTTTTTTTTTATTATGCCCACTGACCTGACCAAGAGGAGTACTGTTAAACCTTGTGACCTTAGGCATGATGGTCAGAAGGTGCAGGAACTGCTTGTCTTCAAAACTGAAGCGTTCCCCAAAAACCAGGCAGCAGATCACATTAGAAATGGTGCTGCTTAACACAAATTGGGTGTCAAATGGTTTACCTGGAGAAAAAAGGAAAACGACAGTTGGAAATAGTTAGCAAAGTTACGAATTACAAATACAACTATGTGAAATCTTTATTTAAATAAATCATCTCATTTAGCTTATAGTTTCTCTTTGAAGAAAGATTTGACAATGAGAAACAGTCTCAACCATCAACACAAGACAGCATTATGATTAACAAAAGAAAAATATCCACCTTAATCAATTGAAGTCAACTAAAGCTAATTATCATATGATGATAACATGAAGTTCAATAATGAAGTCATCTGTCTGGATTTCTGGGCTTTTCGACTGCAACTCTTTTCTTTTTCTCACTTCCGCTTTCCTGTTTTTAAATCGAATTCTTTCATCATCACAATGATTCAATAATTTGATTTGTTTTTCTATAAATTTCTAATAAAAAAGTCTCTATTCAATGTGCTTTAAATCACAGTGTGTTTCTGTCATTTTACCTTTCGAATTCCCCCTCAGCCATGTCCACTTTATCATTGTTGCTCATCCAAGACTCCAGCTGTGTTATTATTCCACCAGCATCGAGGCCCATAGGTATTGTGCTATTTTCTGCCATTGCTGAATTTCCACCCTTCTATATTAGAATCTACTTGCCAAACATGTTGTTGTACTTCACTGTCTGCTATGGAGTAAATACTTAATATTTGTTTTGGATTGTTTGTTTCTAGAATGTACTCCAGTAGTAATAGGGTGAACGTCTAACACAAGGAGCCACACACACACCTACAGCCCAGTTAGGATCAACAAATACACTGACACACATTTATTTGTACTGTGAGAGGACTCTGAGGCTGCAAACTCTTCACATAAAGTATATAACTGTAAATCAGCATGGGTAATTTAATCTTTTCCAAGCGCATCAGTCATGTCACAGCAAGCTGACGTTATAAATGATGCTTTAGTGTTTTAGCAGGATATGCAATACTTTATGTTTTCTATGCAAAGATTAAAGAGTTCAGACAAAACAGGATTTGTACATGAATTACAAAATCTGATAGTTGTAGACTTCGCCATATGTTACTAAATTATTTGATGTATTTTATCAAAATGTTAATGCGTGTTGTTGCATTTTGTTACATATTTAGTTTTGTTTCCCTAACCTCTCTTACTACTACAGCCTATTTCTTGTGCAGGCACAAATGAAGAGTTTTGTAGTGTTTCCAAGAAATGTTCTTGTTATTAAGTTTCCTTTTTTTCAAAGTGACAGTAACTTCTCAGGTAAATATTGAATTGAACATTTTTTGGTCATATTCAAGCTACTGTACTCGAAAAAGAGTGAAAGACTCGAGCAGTGATTGAGGGAAAAAGAAAAACAGCAGTCCTTTTTCAAATCCACCCTCAACATGTTGAAAACGCACCTTTAAATGTACGTATGTGAACCCTCAAGTGTTGGCTGACTTCTTGGATCCATTCTTCCATCCCCTTGCGTCCCATCCCAAAGTCTCTCAGGGTTGTGAGTGTGAAGCGTCGCAGCTGGCGCCAGCGCTTCCCATTACTGATTGCTAAACCTGAGAAGATGAAATGTCAAGCTTAGGAAAACTTTTACACAAACTGTTATTTGAAATTTCTTTATTTTCATGTAAAGTTGATTTGGAGTCATGCCAAAGAAATCACTGGTCTTGAAAACTGATATATGGTGTCTTGTTACCATAACCATTGGTAGCTTTGAACAGAAATGGTACGGGCATTCTGCCTGTGAAGTCATCTGCCTGATCCACCAAGGCTTCTTTCACAGCATCATACCCCACCAGAACCACTGTCCGCTGCCAGCCCATCTACAGTGTCATCACAGGACCATAGGTTTCACTGAACTAAGACAAAGCTAAGAAGAAAAAAACCTTTTTTGTATTCATGCAACGTCAGCACGCAGCTAAAATAAAAATCCAGACAGTAATGGAGTGTGCTCTTGAGACTGAAGAAGTCACTTGGATGAGTGACGAAATGTTTCTCCCACAAAACGCTACGTCCAGATGAACAGAATCCACTTTTGGGGAGTGTGCCCTTGTTTATTCTTAAGTTACTGAACAATTTAACAATATGAAAAATCCTGGAGGTCCTGGAGGCAGGCGATACTTCCTTCTTTTTACACTAAACAGCCACAGCAGAGCTAAGATTAGCCCTGCCAAGATCACTGTGGCAGAAAACTCCATAATGTTGTATTTTGTATTTTTGTCCTTCCTTATATACCTACTTTCTCTCTGTGATTGGCTTCTGTAGCTAGTTTATATTTAACAGGGGTTTGGCTGGTTGGACACACATGACCAATGTGATGTTTTAATCTTGTGCACCTTAGCACACTTTTACCTTGTTAATGATGCTCATTGACAAAAAGATGTTGCAACATTTGATTTGAATAATAAAGTCAAAACATGTAAACCATCCTCATTTGACAGTCTACACTGCCCTCTACTGGAATCAAGATTTGGCCCACACACTGCTCTGGCACCTGTTTGAACATTTACACGCTGTCTGCAACAGCATACGTAACTATTATAAAATAGGTTCAGTTTCTAATACAAATCTGCTCTCTTACCAAACCAATCAACTCTGTGAAATGAATCCAAGCAATCCAATACTGTGCTTCACTCGTAGAAACATAAAATATGTTTACAGTGAATGCTGTTAAAGTAGTAAATACTTATGATCTAAATTTGAAAGGAACATTTCACAAAAATCTTTGTCAGACTTTATTTGGATTGTTTATTTTCTTTTTCATATGAAACTGGGTTTACCTGCTCAGCACTAAGGAGAAACATAGTGATTACAATTTAATGTTCAAGACTAGGTGTTTACATAAAAACATATGCTTTGTTGACAGGCCTAAAGTAATTTGTACTAGCTGTTAGTTAACTTATAAGTGCAACACATACTGTTTATATTGCTTTTGCATTTGGTTTGGTTCCATTTTGAACCGAGTCAAGGAATCCTTCATAATGTGTCTATACCAAATTTTGAACTATGTATCAATTTAGAAAGCAGCAACAAGTTACCTGAAATTAGTAAATGCACTATTCATTTTTTTTTTTATTAATTTCAACACCATAAACAGAGATAATATATTTTTTAGATTTTACATCATTTATTTTGAAAAAAATTAAACCCACTAGTCATGTCATACTGCAAACAATGAGCATGACATTTGTAATTATTGATAGAAAACAGTTGTATATTAACATAAAGCCCTAAAATAAAGACATGGTGCTTCAGCATCATGATGACAATGCAAAAACAAGCAGATATGAAGGTTGACTTCAAAGAATAAAGCAATGTGCTTCTGGAAGAAGACAGATATCCTTCAATTCTATACTAGAGGATGACTAGTTTTTCTTAAGTTAATGGGGATTCTATTGGAGCACTCTACAAGTAGTAATAACAGGCTGCTCTGATGGTATGCTTTGACCATTTTCAATTCAATTCAATTCAATTTTCAATTCAATTTTATTTATACAGCCCCAAATCACAACAACAATCACCTCAAGACGCTTTATATTTTAAGGCAGACCCAGCAATAATATATACATAGAAAAACCCAAAAATTATATTGTGTTTTCAAATGATTAACTTTAGGTCTACCATGTCAGTACTTGTAAATGCTGTCAGTATTTACAGTATTGTCTTTAGCTTTGTCTGACATGACATAATGTTGCCTATGTGTTTACTTGGACATCCACTGGCTGTCTGGCACATAGGTCACTCAGTGTAACCTTTTTAAAGCTCCTCAATCATTAACATTTATTGATATTGTGACTGTTGGTGTTGTAATAGTGTGGTTACAATGAATATATTGATCCACTCTGGTGCAACAATTAACTGCTATTTGTTACAGTTAAAATTTTGTTTTAAAGATCTTTTTTGATTTCTTAGAAAAGCAAGGGTATGCATGAAGCTGTAATGCTTTTGCAGGTTATGTAGTATCTTTATTTTGAATCCACTGCATCCAGATATACATAAGGAATAAAGAGTACAGGCAAAGCAGGTTTCATACATGAGCTATGCAATACAGCAAAATTCCAACTGTCATCTATTAGATAACCTTTGTATTCTGTTACTTGTTTGTTTATACTCATTGCTAGTTAGTTTATGTTTGACAGAGAGTTGGCAGGAGCACCGCATTAGAGCACAGGTGAGCCATGTGATCTTCCTGTTCACCTTAGTACACCTATTTCTCATTTCATTGCCAAACAGCTATTACAACATTTGACCTGATTTCTATAATCAAAACATGTAAAACAGCTCCGTCCTCTTCACCAAGATTGCACGTTAATGATTCACAGGAATGACTCAGGGCGTGGATATTCTTTATCATCAACTCTGAAAGACTTGTTGAAATTATTATATAAAACCTATGAGTAACTTTATCGTGTTTCTGTGTTTGTGTTTTGACAAAAAAAAAATGAAAGAAACAAAAAAAACAAACAACAACAACAACAATTTGTCAGTAAATTCACTATTTAGTTTAAAACACTACAGAAACTCTTAGAACTTAGATTCAGCACATTATTTGAAATCATGCCTTCCCAGCTAAAACCCCACATCTCACTTATATTATTATTATTTCATGTCTTTTTTCTATATCACAGACATAACAGCAAAAATTTATTGCACATTCATTTAACTCTACTTTTAATTGTGCATTTAATGTTACTGCACCACATTAACGCAATGCAGCATGTTGTAGAGATCCATGTCAGTGATAGTGCTGCAAATGATGACAGACTGAGTGGCTCTCATTTTAACGTGCTGTAGCTATGATTTGATGACTTCGAGGTAAATTGGCAAAGCTGCTGTACTCTGGATCGAGGTCTACACTGTCAGGGCCTCCTTCACAGGAAAAGGTGAAATCCTGCAGCAGTGAGACTACGAAGATAAAAAGCTCCATACGAGCAAGAGACTCGCCAACACACGCTCTCTTCCCTGTAAAGACACACAATCACAAATCACTCTATGGTAACCAAAATTGCTTGTTCTTATTAATTTAGGCTTTCTACCTTACAATAATAAGTGCCTTGAGGCCAGGTTAGCTGATTTATATAGAGCTACAGCTGAAAATTGTATAATTTATCAACTGTGTCAGGACTTTATGTACCTGCAGAGAATGGCATGAATGCAGGATTTTTCTTGAAGTTGCCGTTATGGTCCAGGAAGTGCTGGGGATTGAAGAACCTGGGAGTGGCCCATTGCTTTTCCTCTTTCAGCACAGAGTGCAAGAAAGGAATAATTACAGTGTCCTGTTCAGAACAAATATGTTGTTAGTCTATTGATGCTTTTAATACTTTTGACATTAACCCCTGACATGATGCACAATGGACTTAATACTGACTGTAATACGTATAATGTCTTGGAATTAAGAATACCTTTGGGATTGTATAACCCCTGAAGGATATGTCATTCAGTGCATAGTGAGGTACGCTGAAGGGCACAATGTCAAGAAAACGTTGGACCTCATGGATGACAGCATCTGAAAATGGGAGGGACTTCCTGTCGTGCATCCTGGGACAACGATCTTTTCCAATTACAGTGTCAATCTCTTGCTGCATTTTCTCTGGACAAAGCAAAACAAAAACTATAACCGCTCTGATCTGTTTGTAATGACTGCTAAGTTTTAGATTCACAAACAGACTTATCCCTAACTATAATATATTTAGGGCTAAAAGCAAGTTGGTAATACTTTTTTCTGTACACCTACCCTGTATTTTGGGGTATTTAATCAGCACACTGAGAGCATATCTCAGGGTGGAGCTGGTGGTCTCTGTTCCAGCAACAAACAGATTCAGTACAGTAGAAACCAAGTTGTCATAATTGAACTCACTTGAGGGATTGTCCTTTTCCTAAGGAGACAAATTAGGAATATTGTTGTCTCAACAGAAACCAAATTTAAAATACTCAAATGCCTTTTTAGCAGCACATAACAGACCAGCTCGAAATATAGTTTAAATAATTCCAACCTGTTTAATGCAAATACGGAAAAAAGAACGACACAATGCAAAGTGCCCTAAACAAAGCAACTGATCCTTCAGTTCTTTCCAACCTGATTAATTCTGATGAGGAAGCAGTCAATGTAGTCTCTGGGGGAGCTGGGGTCCAGTGTCTGTTTGTGCTCTTGGATTTTCCTCTCGATAAAATCTCTGGCCTCCTCTGCATGCCCAAAAATAGTTTGGTGGTAGCCAGGAAGATGCTCCATGAGCCGGGGAAAGATGTTGTACATCTTCAGGAGGGAAAAACACAGCAGCTTTATTTGTCTAAAGACGTATGAAAATATGCAATCAGTATTACTGAGTATTAATTCTTTAGACAACACACTTCGTGTCAGGGACCTGGATCTGAGCGACCCAGGGTCCATGAGCAGCTATGGACTGATATAATATATTATGTATGTTGGCTGCACTGTGCTGCTGTTCTTGTGTTCTCCATGCTTGTATGTATAGGCAAGTGGATGTGTCTGTGAGTGAGCACTGGGTTTCAGGCAGGCCTGGTGGGTGTGTCCCGTCTGGAGACTGGCCACACCTAAAGCAGATGATCACACACACCTGCAGCTAATGAAGCCTAGTCGGGGAGCTACTTAAGAGTGTGGATGAGCGCGTCTTGGTCGTCTTGGTGTGGGATCGTTGTGTGAGACTCCATGTTAGTGGGCTTCGTGAGCCAAGTTAAGTGAGTGCATGCCTGAGTGTCCTGACGGTTGCTTCTTTGTTATTTTCTCCAGGAAGGAGCATGGAAGACAAGAGCAGCGAGCACTGGGTGCGCGGACACACAGGAGCAGAAGAGCACGGACTTGTGGGTGGAAGACACGACATGGGAGTCAAGGGAACACACTGGGATTTATTATTCTGTGTACTATTTACACCACTGTAAATAAAGGCACTGTTTATCATAAAGAGTCTAGCATTTGGGTCCTCCTTCCTCACATCCCCACGGTTGGCCAGTGCTAACTGTGACACTTCAGCGTTGTTGGTTTGGAGGTAAAAAATGCAGAACTATCTGATCAGTATGTTTGTTGTATTTTTTTTATATGTTAATTTTTTTGTAATCATGTCCACTGACCTGACCAAGAGGAGTACTGTTGAACCTTATGATCTTAGTTATGATGGTCAGAAGGTGCAGGAACTGCTTGTCTTCAAAACTGAAGCGTTCCCCAAAAACCAGGCAGCAGATCACATTAGAAACAGTGCTGCTTAACAAAAATTGGGGGTCAAATGGTTTACCTGGAGAAAAAAGGAAAAAGACAGTTGGAAATAGTTTGCAAAGTTACGAATTAAAAATGCAAATGTTAGGTTTTTATTTAAATAAATCATCTAATTTAGTTTAGTTTCTTTTGAAGAAAGATTTGACAGTAAGAAACTTTCTGTCAGTTGGCTGGGTCTGTGACCCAGCATTTTCAAGTTTATGGTCTTTTTGTGAATTTTTTGTTTGGAATGATGCATCCATCCATTCGCTTCCGCTTATCCTTTTCAGTGTCGCAGGAGCCTATCCCAGCTGTCATAGGGCGAGAGGCAGGGTACGCCCTGGACAGGTCACCAGTCTGTCGCAGGGCCAACACACAGAGACAGGCAACCATTCGCGCTCACATTCACTCCAGCATTCACACCTATGGGCAATTTGGATTAATCAATTAACCTATCCCCACAAACTGCATGTCTTTGGATGGTGGGAGGAAGCTAGAGTACCCGGAGGTAACCCACACAAACACATGCAAGAACATGCAAACTGCACACAGAAAGATCCCAGCCTGATGATGGAATTGACCTTCCTGCTGTGTGGCAACAGCTGACCACCGTGCAACTGTGCTGCACCATGGATGGGTGGTTGGCACTAAATAAAAGAAAAATAGAAAACTTCATGGATGTAGTTTTCTATTATTTAGTATTAACTTATTCTTAGCATTGGCAGTATGCTTAGTTACATTTGCTTCCATGTTGTCTGGTCCAGGTGTCTCGTCTCCCCTTCCTGTCCCATGTCTGTCCTTTCTGTCATGTCTCGTTCCCTCTTTCTCAAGTGCCCCTTGTTTAAGTCTCCCTCTCTCTCTAGTGCTCCCTCACTCTTGTTCTCCCTCGGTCCCTCTGTCTGTCTCTCATGTTTGCTTTCTCTTGAACCTTGTGTCAAGCTTGTGCTTCCCAGTTTACATCTCTCCACGTTTCCTGCTTTATTTTGACAGTCTTGTGTTCCATGTTCAGTATTAGTTTTGCTTGCCCTTTGGTGTCATGTTGATTTGTGTCAGCTGTGTTCCCCATATGTTTCCACTTCCCACATTACCCTTCTGTGTATTTAACTCCTCTGTCTCCCTTTGTTCACTGTCAGGTCGTCTGTTTTCCTCTCCTTATGATCCATGGATTTAATGTTGTCTTTAGTCTCAGTTTTTGCACGCTCCTTTTCATGTTAATGTTTTTCTTGTCTAGTCTTAGTGTTTCCCAGTTTAGGTTATAGTTTAGTTTTTGCCTTAGCCTTTTGCTTTTGTGTTTTCATCAGCCAAAATAAACAACTCGCTTTTTGTTGTACTCCAGTCTTGTTTCTTGTTATTCTGCTTCTTTGTCTGCTCCACAAATATACTGGCCATTCGGCTGTTTACACTTTCACAACAACCGACAAAAGAGAGCATTATGATAAACAAAAAAAGTTCTTCACATTAATCAACTGAAGTCCACTAAGGTTAATTATCATATGATGATATCATGAAGTTCAATAATGAAATCATCTGTCTGGATTTTTGGGCTTTTGGATTGCAATTCTTTTCTTTTTCTCACTTCTGCTTTCCTCTTTTTAAATCAAATTCTTTCATCATCACGCTGATTCTCTAATTTGATTTGATTTTCATAACAAAAAAATCTCTGCTCTGTGTAAATCTCAGTGTTTTTCTGTCATTCTACCTTTCAAAATCTCCCTCAGCCATGTCCACTTTATCATTGTTGCTCATCCAAGTCTCCAGCTGTGTTATTATTACCACCAGCATGTGCTATCTCCTGCCATTGCTGAATTTCCACCCTTCTATGTTGCTTCATTGGAATCTACTTGCCAAATACTTTGTTGTACTTCACTGTCTGCTATGGAGTAAATACTTAAGTATTTTTTTGGATTGTTTGTTTCTAGCATGTACCCCAGTAGTCACGAGGTTAACACAAAGCTAACACAAAGAGGCAGACAAACACACACCTACAGCCAGGTTAGGATGAACAAATACACTGAAACCCATTTGTTTGTACTGTGAGAGGACTCTGAGGCTGCAAACTCTTCACATAAAGGCCCAGACTAACCAGAGAGCAGCATTACTCCATTATAGTGTAATTACACTTTAAGTATTAACAGCAGCATAGTTCCTAGGCATGGCACAAAATTATCTGTGTTCACGCCTACTTACTCTCTGTTATATAGGCCACTCTGTATAAACTGATTTTGCTCCAAACTTGTGGTTAGATCATTAACTTTTATTGATAATATTCTCCTGAGACCTAGCCTATTCAGTTAAGTCCTCTGCAGCTGACACACAAATCACAAAAAAAGTTTGACTGAAAGATCCATTTTTCCTCAGTTTTCAGGTGGATATGACAATTGAAAGTAAATAATTTTATTAAAACATATAACTGTAAATTGGCATGGATAAGTTTATCCTTTCCAAGTGCATCACTCATGTCACAGCAAGCAGACGCTATAAACGATACTTTAGTGTTTTAGCATGTTATGCAATATTCCATGTCTTCTGTTCAAACGTTAAAGAGTTCAGACAAAGCAGGATTTGCATGTTAATTGCAAAATCTGATAGACTTCAAATGTTACTGAATTATTTGACATATTTTATCAACACTTTTATGTGTATTTGGTGCATTTTGTTACATATTTATTTTTGCTTCTTACTACAGCCTATTTCTTGTGCAGGCACAAATTAATGCCAGTCAATTCTGAGGTAAATATTGAATTGAAATCTTTTTTGTCATAGTCAAGCTACTGTACTGGAAAAAGAGAGAGAGAAGCAATGATTGAGCAATGAATGATTTTTCAAATCCACCCTGTATGTAATATGTGCCCATACAATAGCTAAAAACGCACCTTTAAATGTACGTATGTGAACCCTCAAGTGTTCGCTGACTTCTTGGATCCATTCTTCCATCCCCTTGCGTCCCATCCCAAAGTCTCTCAGGGTTGTGAGTGTGAAGCGTCGCAGCTGGCGCCAGCGCTTCCCATTACTGATTGCTAAACCTGAGAAGATGAAATGTCAAGATTAGGAAAAACTTTTACACAAACTATTATTTGAAATTTCTTTATTTTCATGTAAAGTTGACTTAGAGTCATGCCAAAGAAATCACTCGTCTTGAAAACTTCAGTTCAGTTCAGTTCAGTTCATTTTTATTTCAAACATTTCAAACATGTGCCTTCACAATCATTACAAAATATCATTCCATTATTTGTTTGAAAAGGAGTAGGCTGAAGTATTTACTTATTTGTCCCTACCCCCTCAAGTTTTACCTCTCATTCATTTAATTTTTTTTTGTCTTAAATTAAACAAACAACATATGAAACATATGAAGTAAAACAAAACATAACATACATAAATCAAAAACAAGAAATTAGCAAGCCCCACCACAGTATAGTTTCTTTCATATGAAAAATACAGAATGTGTATATTTGCAGATACACAAGTTATGGAAAAACAACAAACCAAAACAAAACAAAAAAACAAAAAAGAACCGCAACACCATTACCAGCAACATTACCGTCCTGGGTTAACCCCGTTTTCTTCATTCTTATACTTATTTAAAATTAGGTTTTTATATTTTACTTTAAACTGTTTTATGTTTTGACTGTCTTTTATTTCTTCTGTTAGACTGTTCCATAATTTAACTCCTGCAATTGAGATAGACATAGTTCTTAAAGTTGTTCTAGCACTTTGTATTTTTAAATTCCATTTCCCTCTTAAGTTATACCCACCTTCTCTTTCTATGAACAATTTACAGATTTCTTTGGGAAGCAATTTATTTCTTACTTTATACATTATTTGCGCTGTTTTAAGCTTCACCAAGTCTTGGAATTTAATAGCTTGCATTTTGACAAAGAGTGCATTTGTATGGTCCCTGTACCCTACATTATTTATTAATCTAATGGCCCTTTTCTGTATTATAGTTATTGTTTGTGTGTTACTTTTGTATGTGTTTCCCCAGACCTCTACACAGTAGCTCATATATGGCAGTAGTAAAGCACAGTATAAAATGTGCAGTGCTTTCTGATCCAACATATGCTTTGCTTTCCCCAGGACGGCAATGCCCCGTGCCAATTTCCCCCGAACATAAGTAATGTGTGGCTTCCAACAGAGCTTGTGGTCAATGATCACCCCAAGAAATTTTATTTCATTTACTCTTTCTAAATATACATTGTCAACACATATTTCTACTTCGATGTTTTTCTTTTGGTTTCCAAACAACATAAATTTGGTTTTATCTAGATTCAATGATAATTTATTTATATCAAACCACTTCTTTAATATCGTTAATTCCTGTGTGATCATCCCCAAAACCTGTAGCAACTCCACACCTGAACACAGTATATTTGTGTCATCTGCAAATATTACAAACTTTAAAATCTCCGATACTCTGCAGATATCATTTAAGTATATAATAAACATTTTTGGACCCAGTACTGAACCTTGAGGTACTCCACAAGCTATATCCATCAAATTAGATTTATATTCATTTATTTGTACATATTGTTGCCTATTCCCTACATAGCTTTTTAACCATTCCAAAACCACTCCCCTAAACCCATACTTTTCCAGTTTTTTTAATAGAATTTCATGATTAACAGTATCAAACGCCTTCTTTAGATCTAAGAAAACTCCGAGCGCATACCTCTTATTATCCATACATTCCGTTATCTTTTCCATTAAATCTATCAGTGCCAAAGCTGTTGATCTGTTGCTTCTGAACCCATACTGACTATCTGTCATTAATTCATATTTTTCCACAAAACTATCAAATCTTTTTATGAAGAGTTTTTCCAGTATCTTAGAGAACTGGGAGAGTATTGACACTGGTCTATAGTTTGTAAAATGATGTCTTTCACCGGTTTTGTAAATGGGAATAACTTTAGCAACTTTCATTTTTTGTGGAAAAACTCCTTTTTGAAACGACAAGTTGAATATATATTTTAATGGTTTTACGATACCATCAATAACTGTCTTTACCGTTACCATATCAATATCATTCCAGTCTGTACTGGTTTTGTTCTTAAGTCCTCTAACTATGTCATAAATCTCTTTCTCTTCCACTGCTCTTAAAAACATTGAGCTACTATTCCTTTCAATATTTTCACCAGTGTCCCTTTCTATTCCATCAACCTTTATTTCTTCTGCCAGTTTTGGCCCTATGTTTACGAAGAATTCATTAAAGCCATTTACTATCTCTTCCATGTTATTAATACTTCTTGTCCCTTCTATAAAGTATCCAGGGTAATCATTATTCCTTGATTCATTTTTGATTATTCTGTTTAATACATTCCATATATCTCTTGTGTTATCTTTATTGTGTTCTAACCTTTTAATGTAATACTCTCTTTTACAGGATCTCATTATATTAGTTAATTTATTTTTGTAAGTTTTATACTTCATTTCAGTTTCTATTGTTCTCTTTTTTATGAATTCTCGATATAGGGTATTCTTTTTTTTGCTGGCATTTTGTAGTCCTTTTGTCATCCATGGTCTTCCTGCATAGTTGTGTTTCCTATTGATTTCAATTACTGGGCAGTTTTTATCAAGTAATGTGTTAAATGTTCTTAAAAATCCTTCGTAAGCTTTATTAACTTCTGTTTGTTCATACACAATATTCCAATCTTGCTTTAAAAGTTCATTTCTAAGACAATTTAAGGTCTTCTCTGTTCTTATTCTTTTGTAAATAATCTTATGTCCATCGTTGTTCACTTTATAATGGCATTTATAAGATGCAAAGACTGGTAAATGGTCACTTATATCATTGATTAACAGCCCACTTTTTATCTTTCCTTCTATTATATTTGTAAATATATTATCTAATAGAGTTGCACAATGAGATGTTATTCTGGTCGGTCTTGTTATCAGTGGAAATAAACCGATGCTGTACATGGAATCAATAAATTCTTCTGTACTCTTATTATGATTTGGATTCAATAAGTCAATATTAAAGTCCCCACAAATAAACATTCTTTTCTGATTTATATTTGTAAATAAGTCCTCCATATTATCCTTAAATATCTCAATCTTAGATCCTGGTGTTCTATATATACAACTGACAATTAGGTTTTTCCTTTTTTCTATACTTATTTCCACTGATAAACATTCCATCACTCCATCAATAACAGTTGTCATTCTTCCCATTCTTTTGTACTTTAGGTACAAACTGATATATGGTGTCTTGTTACCATAACCATTGGTAGCTTTGAACAGAAATGGTACGGGCATTCTGCCTGTGAAGTCATCTGCCTGATCCACCAAGGCTTCTTTCACAGCATCATACCCCACCAGAACCACTGTCCGCTGCCAGCCCATGTACAGTGTCATCACAGGACCATAGGTTTCACTGAACTAAGACAAAGTAAAAAGCCTTGTTTATATTTATGCAACGTCAGCATGCAGCTAAAATAAAAATCCAGAACAGTAATGGAGGGTGCTCTTGTTTATTCTTACTGAACAATTTAACAATATGAAAAATGCTAAAAATTAATAAATAAATAAATAAAAATTCCAAACTCACCTTAAGTATGCTTTTAAAAGGTACATTTTTGTCTATTTGTGGCAGGTTTCCTAGAAGAGGAAGTGGAGCAGGTCCTGGAGGCAGGCGATACTTCCTTCTTTTTACACTAAACAGCCACAGCAGAGCTAAGATTAGCCCTGCCAAGATCACTGTGGCAGAAAACTCCATAATGTTGTATCATTTTTTTATTTTTGTCCTTCCTTATATACCTACTTTCTCTCTGTGATTGGCTCCTGTAGCTAGTTTATATTTAACAGAGGTTTGGCTGGTTGGACACACATGACCAATATGATGCTGTAATCTTGTGCACCTTAGCACACTTTTACCTCATTAATGATTCTCATTGACAAAATCCTTTGCAATACTTGATTTGAATAATAAAGATAAAAACTTTGCTAGATTTAAATAGAAAATTGGTGTAAAATATCCATAACAATAATTGGCAATAATGTAAATTTGCTGCACTACAAACTTGATAATGATGCCAACTAACACAAAATATAACCAGACCTTGTTGATAAGAACAACTGATAATAAAATCTCACATGAACGACAGTTATTTGACAGTCTACACTGCCCCCTACTGGAATCAAGATTTGACCCACAAACTGCTCTGACACCTGTTTGAACAGTTATATGCTGTCTGTAACAGCATAGGCACATATAAACTAATAGTGAATGCTGTTTAAGTAGCAAATACTCATGATCTAAAAGCAGCATTTCACAAAATTATTCAATATCAAGTCTTTTTCAGACTTTATTTGGATTGTTTATTTTCTTTTTCATATGAAACTGGGGTTACCTGCTCAGCACTAAGGAGAAACATAGTTTTGTTAAGTTTAAACAGCAATTACAATTTGATGTTCAAAAAACCTTTATGCTTTGTTGACACGTCTAAAGTAATTTGTACTAGCTGTTAGTTAACTTATAACTGGAACACATACTGTTTATATTTCATGCCTGTGCTTATTGGTTTGGTTCAATTTTGACCCGAGTCAAAAATTCCCTAATAATGTGTCTATAGTAAATGTTGAACTATGTATCCATTTAGAAACCAGTAACAAGTTACCTGAATTTAGTAAATGGATAATTAATTAATAATCCATTAAGTTCAGAGAGCAGAGAGAATGTATTTATATAAATTATGACACAATCTGATGTTCTATTTTATATGAAAGGATAACTCTGATTAATGATTTAAATATGTTTTTTTAAAGTGGAAATGATTATAACATTCTTAAACATTCATATAAAGTTATATAATCATTATGACTGTTAAAGACAGGTATAACTGAATTATCATTAAATAAAATCCTTGCAACTGCAATTTATAATTATTAACAGTGAATAATATTTAGAAAGAACTTGATTTTTGCAAACTAAACCATTCAATGTCATGGACACTGTGTTCTGTGCCCACATTTACAGTATTGTATTCTTTGCAGTCAGCAGAAAACGTCTGGTTGGTTTCTTTATGATTATGTTCTCAGTTTGTCTTATAGTTTTGTTACCCTTTGGAATCTACTTTCTGCTTGTGGTTCATATTTAATTCTTTGTTTTTCAGTGTTTTGTGCCTCTCCTGTGTTCTCTTGAATTATGTCAAGACTTTTTCTCTGTCTCTCATTTTTCCTTATCATGTTACTTCCTGTTTTATTTTGGTAGTCTTTTGTTCTTTGTGTCTTGTGGCTGTTTTACCTCCTTTTGTCATTATCAGTGACTAGTTCCACATGTTCCCATCTTTTCCCTATTCCCCAGGCCCCTGTGTATATATAGCTCTGTCTTTGTTTTACTCCTTATAACTTCCTGAGAATAAACACCTTCAAGTTTGAAACTATTGCTTTCAGAAGGAATCCCTCCAAGGGATGCATTACAGCCAAGTGGAAGAGTTTAAATATCTTGCTCTTGTTCACAAGTAATATGTAATAGGCTTCTTGGTTTTCTGAAGGTTGATGTACTAGCACTGGCAAGGAATTTAATTTCATGGAGTGAACCTGTGTATACAACAGCCTGTCCTGCAGCTATTCTCCAGTATGGGACGCAGACCCATCGTCTTCATCGGGTGGAAGTAAGCATCGCAAGTGTTTGGAAGCAGGGAGGGGGGTGAGTGTGTGTCTGTTTCAGTGCACATGCATATGTATGCATGTGTGTGTGTGTCCCATGTTCAACTGAGAGAGACCGTCCTTTCACCTGGTTAAGCAAAAAGTCAACAGTCCTCCAGCCGATGCAGGTGGCCTTGAGGCTTGAAGGATAGGGTCAGAGAGTCAAAACACAGTCTTGTAATCTGGGAGAAATTGTTGTGCCAGCCAGTCATTCGGTCTTGGAGCCATTTGCCCTTGGAGCCTTCTGGCTGGCCCCGGGCAGCCACATGAAGATAATGGTTGTTTGGGTTAGGGTCAGAATCTCATCTCTGATTTTTGCAGATGATGTGGTTCTGTTGGCTTCATCGGGTGAGGGCCTCCAGCTCGCACTGGAACGGTTCGCAGCCGAGTGTGAAGCAGCGGGAATGAGGATCAGCACCTCCAAATCTGAGGCCATGGTTCTCAGCCGGAAAAGGGTGGAGTGCCCACTCCGGGTCGGGGATGAGTTCCTGCCCCAAGTGGAGGAGTTCAAGTATCTCGGGGTATTGTTCGCGAGTGATGGGAGAAGGGAGCCGGAGATCGACAGACGGATTGGGGCTGCAGCTGCAGTAATGCAGACGCTGCACCGGTCCGTCGTGGTGAAGAGGGAGTGTAAAAGCGAAGCTCTCAATTTACCGGTCGATCTACGTCCCTACCCTCACCTATGGCCACGAGCTGTGGGTAGTGACCGAAAGAACGAGATCGCGGATACAAGCGGCGGAAATGAGCTTCCTCCGAAGGGTGGCTGGCCTCTCCCTTAGAGATAGGGTGAGAAGTTCGGCCATCCGGGAGGGGCTCAGAGTAGAGCAGCTGCTGCTCCACATCGAAAGGAGCCAGCTGAGGTGGTTCGGGCATCTGACAAGGATGCCCCCTGGGCGCCTCCTGGGTGAGGTGTTCCAGGCATGTCCCACCGGGAGGAGGCCCCGGGGCAGACCCAGGACACGCTGGAGAGATTATATCTCTCGGCTGGCCTGGGAACGCCTTGGTGTTCCCCCGGATAAGCTGGAGGAGGTGGCTGGGGAGAGGGAGGTCTGGGCCTCTTTGCTTAGGCTGCTGCCCCCGCGACCCGGCTCCGGATAAAGCGGATGAAGATGGATGGATGGATGGATGGGTTAGGTTTAGTGCAAACAAACTGCATCCAATTTCCCAGCTGATCTAATGTCCATCACTGGTCCCCAGACCTATTGATTCCCTGTTGCAGAGTCTTGAGCTTCTCCAAGATCTTATCCATATTGCGTTCAATAAGCACAGTCCGAGTACTCATGGCCTTGCCCATCGCATCGCCCAGAATTAGACGAGACTAGAGAAAGACGCAGAGCCAAGCAGGAAAGATTTTTTGTTTTTATGTTTCTTTTTGTGGCGGTATAAACAATGAAAGGTGGTGGATTGGCCAATTGGTCATGATTGACCCTCCCTCTCTTGTTGCTACTTCAATCATGAAACCGATGATCGGCTTTTCTCTATTGTTTGTTTATCGCCCACTCCGCGCCAGAAAGAGGAAACCAGTAGTGATGTGTCGGTCGCGAACGAAACGGCTCTTAGAGCTGGCTCTTTGACGTGAACGACACGTTTTTTTTTTCTTTCTCTCACCGACTTTCTCGCACTTTTTTTCACTTCACTCCGCACGTGAGCCTTGTGCTTGCGCTGGGCAGAGGGGGGTGGGGTGGTAGTTACACTCGCAGTAGCACAGGAACAGAGTGAAAGAGAGAGAAAGAGAGCCAGGGACAACAAGAGACAACACGATCACATTAGAAAGGTACAGTAATCGTCCACAACTATTTTCAGTTGCGGATGATAAAGGATTCAGAAAGTTTATTCATGCAGTGAATCCTATGCAATTCCAAGCAGGAAAACACTCCCAAAAAATCATCCCAGGCCTAAATGACAGAGAGTGTGCATCTTCATTTTGTTTTGCATATTTTAATTTATATTTGATTGTATTGTGGTTTGCAGTGTTTTATGTTGTTTCACTTTACATTTGTTTAAAAGGAAAAAGCTGAAAATTTAAATAGTTAAAAGCTGAAATGTAAATAATTGGTTTTTGAATTTTATAATTTATTTATTAAATTTTATGTGGAGTGAATAAATAAAAGTTTAATATTTAAGGTGGCACCTAGAGACAAAGCAATTACAAACTCCAAAACATGAATATATAATATATATATATAATATATATAATATAGATAGATAGATAGATAGATAGATAGATAGATAGATAGATAGATAGATAGATAGATGATAAAGTTATTGAGAAATTTAAAGCAGGCTTAGGCTACAAAAAGATTTCCCAAGACTTGAACATCCCACGGAGCACTGTTCAAGCCATCATTCAGAAATGGAAGGAGTCTGGTACAACTGTAAACCTATCAAGACAAGGCCGTCCACCTAAACTCACAGGCCGAACAAGGAGAGCGCTGATCAGAAATGCAGCCAAGAGGCCCATGGTGACTCTGGACGAGCTGCAGAGATCTACAGCTCAGGTGGGGGAATCTGTCCATAGGACAACTATTAGTCGTGCACTGCACAAAGTTGGCCTTTATGGAAGAGTGGCAAGAAGAAAGCCATTGTTAACAGAAAACCATAAGAAGTCCCGTTTGCAGTTTGCCACAAGCCATGTGGGGGACACAGCAAACATGTGGAAGAAGGTGTTCTGGTCAGATGAGACCAAAATGGAAATTTTTGGCCAAAATGCAAAACGCTATGTGTGGTGGAAAACTAACACTGCACATCACACTGAACACACCATCCCCACTGTCAGATATGGGGGTGCCAGCATCATGCTCTGGGGGTGCTTCTCTTCAGCAAGGACAGGGAAGCTGGTCAGAGTTGATGGGCAGATGGATGGAGCCAAATACAGGGCAATCTTCGAAGAAAACCTCTTGGAGTCTGCAAAAGACTTGAGACTGGGGCAGAGGTTCACCTTCCAGCAGGACAACGACCCTAAACATAAAGCCAGGGCAACAATGGAGTGGGTTAAAACAAGATATATCCATGTGTTAGAATGGCCCAGTCAAAGTCCAGATCTAAATCCAATCAAGAGTCTGTGGCAAGATTTGAAAACTGCTGTTCACAAACGCTGTCCATCTAATCTGACTGAGCTGGAGCTGTTTTGCAAAGAAGAATGGGCAAGAATTTCAGTCTCTAGATGTGCAAAGCTGGTAGAGACAAACCCTAAAAGACTGGCAGCTGTAATTGCAGCAAAAGGTGGTTCTACAAAGTATTGACTCAGGGGGCTGAATAATTACGCACACCCCACTTTGCAGTTATTTATTTGTAAAAAATGTTTGGAATCATGTATGATTTTCGTTCCACGTCTCACTTTGTATTGGTCTTTCACGTGGAATTCCAATAAAATTGATTCATGTTTGTGGCTGTAATGCGACAAAGTGTGGAAAAGTTCAAGGGGCCGAATACTTTTGCAAGCCACTGTATATAGACGTATCTGACAACCTGGTGCCTGACCAAGAAGATCAAACCTCTGGCTAAGGCTTAGGGGTCCTACTACCATACCCGACTCCACTCAACCTGAACCTGCCTTTGTTACAGTATATATAATGATGCAGGTGAGTTGTTTTGTCAAAAAAATGTGTGCAATTGCAAGAAGCTCCTTGGGAAATTTATTTTTATTCTACACACTGTTAACATATCCAGAGGATTATTTAAGTTAAATTTGCCAATACTTACTAGATGAGAATTTAAATTCACAAGGTAACATATATTTTATTTGTATTTGGTGTAAGATACCGATCAATGTAAATAAATTAAAATAAAATAAAAGTTATCATAAGAATATTAAAATGTAATGTAATTGCTTCCACGTATCTCATAAATCTTGCATGAAATTGAAAAATATATTATCTAAGCAGAATACTGATCCACGGCTGTGCAGTGTTATATTTCCAAGGTTGGCATGGTTTGCAATATTAAAGTAAAGTTATATATATTTTTATGGAGCCCTGCTAACGCTTCTGCTTGTTAGCCATGCACTGCAAACAGTTTGGGTGTCTGGACTGTTAGGGATTATTGTTATATGCCACCTGTAAAAGATTTAAGTCCAATAAATTTAAAACAAAAATAAAAAAAAACCCTAAAAAAAATCTAAATATAAAAAAGCAGGAGACAGTCATTTTGATAACTGCCAACAGAAATGCAATTATTGTTTAAAAAGCAAGTTTGAGACATACAATAAAAACATAAATAATTAATTAATTATTTAACATTAATAATAATTGTATAATTTTAATAAGAGCTTAAAATAAATGTTAGTCAGTTTCCTTACTCGCAACTGATCTTGGTCATGTTGAATTCGACCATAAAAACTTGTGGTCACAACTAGAGATGGCACGATACCACTTTTTTATGTCCGATACCGATACCGATATCATAAATTTGGATATCTGCCGATACCGATATGAATCCGATATAGTGTTTTTTAATCAACAAAACTGGTTTTTTTAAATATCTTGCTGCATTTTGTATAAGTTCATACTCAAGTTTAAAACAACAACTACACTAAAGCTATTCTGTTATACCTGTATGCAAAAAAATAATATTTCATAGTTCAGCAATACTGATCAATCTAATAAACTTAAACCTACACCATCCTCCCTATTCTGGTATTTTAAAGAGTACTTAGCGTAAATATTAAGCAACCTAACTAATAGGGTTCCAACTCCCAGCAACAACAAAAATAAAAAAATAAAAAATAGGGAACCACCCCTCACGCTCCACCTCATGATGCTTAATCGACGTAATCAACCTTAATTTGATGCAGTGTGAAAAAAAATGCACAGAAATCAATTATTTTTCAAGAAATATTAAATAGATTCAACATCTTTCTTCAACAAAATTGCAGACTGCACAGATGGTACCTTCCCAAAGGAAAAAGTACTATAGTTTACTAGGGTATATATATTAGACTTAATAGTCACTATATACAGTAATTGACTTCTATTCATTTTACATCAAATTAAAACTTTGGGTGTCAGATAATTATTTATTAAAAGCTAGACATTTTAAATGAGAATAAGAAAGAAAAGTATGTCTTTGTGCCCCCTTTTCCCTGTTCATGCCCTATCAGCCCCCCTGGCTAAACTTTGCAAGATCCGCCCCTGCACAGTTACCAGCGTCAGCTACGTAGAAAAAGATCCTGGTGTAGAAAGTAATATTAAATACATTCTAACAACAGCTTATCAAGCTTAAACGTGCTGCTGTTGTTCAGCCGCTGGTTTCCTCTTTCTGGTGCAAAGTGGGCCAAAAACAAACAAGAGAGACGGACTCCCGACAGAAAAGCCGATCAGCTGATCGTTAAGCAGTTTCATGATTGAAGTAACAGCAAGAAGAGGCAGTCGCTTGTTAAGCTTAACGCAGGAATGCTTTACAAACATTCAGAGATGGACTTACACACTTGCTTTACTTCTCTCGGGGATAACTTTATGGGAGATGAAATGCCGGGTTGCTAGCGAAGCTCCACATGCTATCCAGACCACCGACAGGTCCTGCATGCCACAGCCGCTCTATCACGTGATGCATACTGCTCCGACGTGCTAACGTTCTGAGGTGAGTTACGGCGTGTTGCAAGTTTTGCGAGGTGCTTTCGTGATATTTAATGGATCGGATTACATTTTTTATTTTTCTCCGATATCCGATCCAGTAATTTAGGTCAGAATCGGACCGATACCGATACGTAATATCGGATCGGTCCATCTCTAGTAATTACTGCAGAGTAATTACTGCATGTATATATTGCACTATTATTTTAAATAAGTAAAACAGAAGTTTTGCCAACTCTAAAGATTTCACAAACTTTTTCTTTGTGCCACTCTGACTACTGAGGCAACAGTATATGTGTGTGACTGTAGTAGCAGCTATCTAGTGTCTAGTGTGAGAATACCACAAGTCGCCCTTTTTAACGCAATTTAGTATCGGTATACAGAACTGTTTTCCTAACAGAGCCACTGTTATAATTAAGTGAAGGTGCTCCCAACTATTTTGAACCTTTGGCTTCTAAAATATGTGGTTCAATTGCGTGCTGCGTGCAGCTAGACCGATATTAAAACAACAACAAAACAACAATTTCAACCATCAACTCAAATATTTGGTTCTAATTGAACAGAAATTTCTATGAACTTGCAAGAACTGTGTAGGACATGAATCAGTGTGTGTCAGATCCTGAATTTGAAATTTCCACTGAAATCACGGGTAAGAGGCAAGTGGAACCAAGCTGACTTCTGCTAAATGGGTCAAACTGGGCAGAAAGTACACAAACACATAACATCCTTATAGAATGATGTAACACTATAGATCAACTTACCTCAGAATATATAAAGCATATAAACAATTACAGCAATATGATGCAACAAACACAGCAGTGCTACTAATCCAAAATACTCAAAGCTTCATAGAACTGAAACAAACATTTATTTTTAGGCCTTCGTCGTGTCGCTGTGACGTAATCGGCCTTAAAATGGCCTTTAAGGCTGCAGGCCCTGAATTGGGATACAGCCTCTGAATCGCTGCATCTTGTAGCTGTGTCGTCTTAAATTGGTCATGTGATTTTGACGCGCCGGCGCGTCCGGCGACCCCAGAGGTTTAACTTAATATTTAAGTGTCTCTTGGTTTTAGACTAGTTGTTTAGTCTAATTTGATGTTTTAAACCAGAAAAGGAAGAAGAGGGCTTAGAATTACAGGTAAGAACTGCTCAGTGGTATGTGATAAACTGTAAATGTAAAGCTTACAGGTCAGTCCTCATGTTTTTAAATCAGATTTTGAGTCTGTACATGGCACATTATGCTTTTGCATGTTGTGAAATGTGCTGCAAAACAAACTGAGGTAAACTAACTGGTTTACTGTGATGGATTTAAAGTGCGTGTGATTGGTGCGCAGTGGCTGTGGTGCTCACGGTCAGAGTTCAGTCACAAAGAAGGTAACAGAGATGAATTTAAAGTTAAGGTGATGGTGCTTAGATTCATTCACAGACTGAAACCTTCACACCAACTTTATCCTGTGTCTCTTAGTTTTAGACTAGTTGTTTAGTCTATTTTGATGTTTTTAAACCATATAGTCAAGGAAAACAACTAAAGGGCACTTTGTGGATCAGTGAAGACAGACATACGGTACAGGGACGCAAAACGAACCTCTGTGCTCTGCTCTGTTTACTTTATTTCTGGGTTATGAATATTATGTAAAGGTAAATGTTGGTTATACTCCAAAGCATATACAGTTAACACTGTGTATAAATGTTTTAACACCTAATTTTAGTGCAGTGTATTTCATGTAAGTTTGAACTTGACATTTTGTTTTCTGTTGTGGGTTGTTATAGCCTTCTACTCCAGTCGCTTCTGAAAGGGCCTGTTGGCTCAGTCAGCTGAACTGAAGCCTGCTCGTGCTTCAATGTGGAGATCTGGTCTGTTAATAGTGTTGGTGAACTGAACCCTGGCGATTAAACTAGCCCTGGGGATAGGAATCAAAGCTGGTGATAACAACTGTGTATAGATGGTCTTTTGTAAGTTTTAGCCGCATTCTTCCCGTTAGCTCGAAGCTAACGGGAGGTCGAGACCTACTACAGCCGGGTGGAACACCGCTTTCCCGGCACATCGTGCCTCGACCTCCCGGTTGGCTTCGAGCCGGCGTCCGAAGAATGAGGCTAAAAGTTTTGCGAGATCCCGAGTTTGTTTTGCGAGATCTCGCAAAAGTCCGTCGTAATTTTTTTTTCTCCCATGTCTCCTGCGGGGCTCCGTAGATTAGTGTACCATAAGAGCAATTTAGTATGTTTTCAGAGGGGGGTGTTTACCTGCAATGGGTGCTCTTTTTCGCTTCCGTTGCATACGCCTTGCGTGCCGGTCCGAGTCTGACACAGGTTTGTCGTCGTGCCCCATGTGCAGTGTTGGTGCCCAGTCTGGATTTGTTACATCCATTTCATATGCTGGGTTGCCTGCAATAATGCCAAATCAAAAGCTACTCAGTCGACATGACGTGGTTCTGCAGCATCACACATTAGCTTGTTTTATCTCGTTATCTATGAAAAAACCCACTAAAAGCCTTTTAGTTTGGTCCCTTTACAGCATCCTGCCATGCGATTCCATTTGTTCCTGACCACCGAGAACACTCACGTTAACTTTTATCGAGTGGAAAAAAAGTTAGCGTGTTTATATTATGCTAACATAGTTGTGTCGCTAGCGGTCACGTAGCACATCATTATATACCAGCTAGCCCAACTTCAGTAACCCTACAAACATCACTGCTGTTTAGTTTTCTGTCTTCATTTATGTTGGAAGTGATAAGAAAGCTGTACGTTTTAATTTGTTTCCAAAACCCCGCAGTCAGGACATGCTATATTGTATTTAGATAGAAGCTAGCGAGCTAACTTGCTGCTAACTTCTAACTCCGTTAAATGTCATGAATTCCATTTTCATGGATGCCTGGATGTTAAACTCAGTTGTTACACCTGGTAGAGCAGAACGCTGATAATTTTATTAAAGATGAAAGACTTAAGACAGTGTTTTAACTCTCAGTAATGCCACAGTGATCATTTGATATATGGACCTGCAGCAGAGTTTAGGCCCAGACACGGCTAGTGACATCAGACTGAACAATCGGATAGTGATATGAATTAATTTAGAACTCACCGGAGAGAAAATGCCGCGAGCAAACCAACAAAAAGCTGGGGATTGCACGGAACTCGATATCCGCTCGTCTGCAATCCATGCCTGGCGTCTTTGTTTGGTGATATGGGATACATGGGATCCCTCACGTTGCCGCCAGGATGGAAAACGATTAAAAGATTAATCCAGTTTCTTGCCTTCACGATCGTGAGCTCTAACGTTGCAACCGACTACACAACACGTACCATAGCTGAAGCTGTATCCTTTGTCTGGCCTACTGTGATGGCGGCGGGGGCCGTGGCCCGCCTCCTGTAACATCACGCTCCAAAGCCCTGTGATGTTTCTGTGTTCTGTGATGTTGTCCCAAAGAAAGACCTTTAAATGCGATATATAGCCTAAACGTTTTCGTTTATGACTAGTTTACTGTGTTATGACTGAGAACAGGGGGGAAGTCGCGCAAGAGAAATGTCGACCAAAACAAACGCAAGTAAGCCCAAAGACAGCGCTGAAGTTATAAAAAACATCCACAAGCAGGCGCTTGAGTATATATTCAAGGCACTGAAGATCGACGAGGACGACACAGGTGAGAAGAAGGAGGCTGTGCAGTGGTACAAGAAAGGGATTTCTGAGCTTGAAAGGGGTATTGCAATAGAGCTCACTGGGCAAGCTGGAGAGCAGTATGACCGAGCAGAGAGACTTCAGGATAAAATGGTCACCAAACTCACCATGGCAAAAGACAAGCTTACCCTTTTAGAGACGACACTAGCCTCTAAAAGGAGAAATGACCCCCAAGGGACATCACATCATGCTCCTTCACAGCCAAAGTCAGTTCCTAAAAGTCAACCCGCAGGTGTTTCCACCACCATCAGACCCTCCACTTCTGTAAGACCTCCATTAGGAATAACTGATGCAAAGAAAACCGCTCGGGTGGGAAAAACTCAGAATGGAAGACCGGCAGCTGTGAAACAGCCCCCGAAGAGGGATATGAAAAAGAATGTGGACAGTAAACTGGCCAGCTTAATTATGAATGAAATTGTATACAGTGGAGCGACTGTGTCATTTGATGACATCGCAGGGCAGGATCTGGCAAAGCAAGCACTTCAAGAAATTGTCATCCTTCCTGCCTTAAGACCTGATCTCTTTACTGGTCTGAGAGCTCCTGCACGTGGCTTGCTTTTATTTGGCCCACCAGGAAATGGGAAGACCATGCTCGCCAAAGCAGTTGCTGCAGAGTCTAATGCAACATTCTTCAACATCAGTGCTGCTAGTTTGACCTCCAAATATGTGGGAGAAGGCGAGAAGCTCGTACGAGCACTCTTTGCAGTTGCGAGAGAGTTACAGCCCTCAGTAATCTTCATCGATGAAGTGGACGGCTTGCTCTGTGAAAGGAGGGAGGGGGAGCACGACGCCTCTCGCCGTTTAAAAACTGAGTTCCTCATTGAGTTTGACGGGTTGCAGTCAGGAAGGGATGACAGGGTACTTGTAATGGGAGCAACTAACAGGCCCCAGGAGCTCGATGAAGCAATATTAAGGCACTTTGCAAAAAGAGTATATGTGACCTTTAGACAAGATTTACGCTGCTGAAAAATCTTTTGGGAACGCACGGGAGTCCACTGAGCCAAAACGAACTGTCCTGTCTTGCAAAAGTGACTGCAGGATATTCAGGGAGCGATTTGACAGCATTAGCCAAAGATGCTGCACTTGGCCCAATAAGAGAGTTGGGACCTGTTGTGTCCACACATACTATTACATTTGTTCTGTAGATGCATTTACCAGAAGCGCTAGAGGGCGCTAGTGAGTATGTTGTTCTGGTTGTGGTTTTGAAGAAGAAAAAAGAAAAATAAAGAAAGGAGTCATCTCCGGTAATCCTCTGTTCCTACCTGCATGTGTGTGTAATGCCTGCGAACTAACACCACACAACAAGTGGCGACGAGAGTAGTGGTGATTAAGTTATGGCTCTGCTCTCTTTGCAACCCCCGGCTGTGTTCCTGGATTGCCCGGGCGAACCGAAAATTCCATTTGCTGCGTGGAAAAAGTTGTTTGATAACTACTTGCTGGCGATCGGGGGTAATGACTTTGCTACAGAGAGGAAGAGGGCCCTGCTCATTCACTGCTTGGGAATGGAGGGACAACGAATCTACAGCGCCTTATCACTCGCTACGGATGATTACGAGGGATCCGTAAAGGCTTTGGAAACGTACTTTCATCCTAAAGTCAATGTTGTCGCCGAGAGATACCATTTCAGGCAACGAGCCCAAGCTGTCGGTGAGTCTACAGATCACTACGTTGCAGCACTGCGTGAGCTCGTGAAACAATGTAAGTTCGGGGCTATGGAGAATGAAATGTTGCGGGATCAACTTGTAGAGAAGACAAATAATGCTCGTATACGTGAAAGACTGCTAACGGAGGAGGATTTGACGCTCGATCGAGCTTTGGAAATTGCTAGGTGTACAGAGGCTGCAATAGCTGATGCAAAGGCCATTGCTGTTGGTGAAACGAAGCCTGTTGCCGCTGTTCAAGTACAAAAGAAGATGCGCAAGCCAAAATACAAAGCAGCTAAAAAGACGGATACAGCTCCGACGTGCTACCGTTGTGGTTCAGCTGATCACAAAACCAATGATAAATCCTGCCCCGCAAAAGACTGCAAATGTAATACGTGTGGGAAAATCGGACATTTTTCGAGAGTGTGTAAATCCTCTCATAAGCTTGTTAATGAAGTGACTGTTCCTGAAATGTGTGTTTTAACTGTTGACAATTGTGTCAGTGGTGATCCGGCTAAATTGATGTGCACTGTTGCTGTCACTGTACCAAATACTGCGCAGGCATGTACTGTTAAGCTACTAGTAGACACAGGGTCTGGTGTTTCCATACTGCCTGAACATGTTTACAGCACAAATTTTGGCTCAGTTAAGTAATCCAGCTGTTCAGCTTATTACATATTCAAAAGAGAAACTGGATGTATTAGGGTGTCTTAGAGCTGACATTACTTACAATGGCAAGTGTGCCTCCACTGATCTCTACATTGTGAGAACAGGAACACCCATACTGGGAATGGACTTGGTGACTGCCCTCCAGCTACACATAAAAGGGGGACAATTAGTTCTTGACAGTCCCAAGGTCTGTGCTACACTTCAGCAAACCTCTGCTCTGCCCACTCAATGTAAACAGGAATGTGAGTCTCCAGTTGCATTCGGATGTGCAAAGGATTTTGTACATAAAGTGAAGGTGCAACCTGAAGTGAAGCCAATACAGCAGAAACTTCGACGCTTACCCCTGTCAGTCCGTGATGCTGTTTCCGCAGAACTCAAGAATCTTGAGGAACATGGCATCATAGAGAAAATCGATGCATCTGAATGGGTCTCCCCGATTGTAGTCACTAGAAGGAAGACTGGTGGCATACGCATGTGCGTTGATTTGAGAGAACCTAACAAAGCGGTGGTCGCTGACAGTCATCCCTTGCCACTGATAGAGGACATACTGTCTGAGCTGCGTGGGGCTGTCATGTTCTCCACCCTGGATCTTAAATCCGCCTACCATCAGCTGAAACTACATGAAGAGAGTAGAGGGCTCACTGCTTTCATTACACATGAAGGACTGTACCAGTACTGCAGAGTTCCCTATGGGTTGAGTTCAGCACCTGCAGCCTTCCAAAAGATGATGACACAAATCCTACGCGGCCAGAAAGGGGTGCAATGCTACCTTGATGATGTCATCATATACGGAATGTCAGAAGCTGAACATGAGGCCAACTTGCGTGCTGTGTTACACAGAATCAACAATGCAGGACTGAAACTCAATGTTGACAAATGTCAACTCCGTCAAACTACTCTGAGCTTTTTGGGTCAAAAGATTGGTCCAGAAGGTCTGCTGCCAGATGACTCTCATGTCACTGCCATCCTGCATGCTCCGCCCCCTACTGATCCTGCAACCCTGCGCTCAATTCTTGGCTTGAGTGCATGGTACAGCAAGTTTGTGCCAAATTACGCGACTGTTGTTGAACCTATGAGAGCTCTTCTGCGTAAGGACTGTTCATTCCACTGGAACGAAGCAGCTCAAGCAGTGTTTGATCAAGTCAAGCGGTTAATCGTGCACAGCCCTGCCCTGGTGATGTTCGACTCCAGTAAGCCAACCATAGTCTCAACAGATGCCTCAGACTAGGGCTGCTCGATTATGGCAAAAATGATAATCACGATTATTTTCACTGAAATTGAGATCACGATTATTTGACGATATTTATTTAACCCTTTAAGACCTACTATAGAACCAAGTCCACCAGAGCTTATATTATTTTTTTTACATGCTGTAGTGCCATTTGTGGGAGCATTTCAAGTTGCTATACATCAATACAACTGTTATAGCCCATATTTTAATAATATGTATGCATTAAGTCCATAGTAATTACATAAATTGCAAAAAAGTGCAATAAACTACAAAAAAAATTGAAAATCGCTTTTGTTTTGTTTACATATATTTCTACTTGGAGAAATTTAAGAGGTTTATCCCTCAAAACTTTAAATACAATAAAGTTGCAAAAAATAGTTTACAACAACAGGAAATTTATTTTGAGTGTCTTCATAGTTTTATTTTGGAGATACAGCAATTTTTATATACTGCAGGAAAAACAAAAAACAATCCTATGATGCAAATTTGCAAAGAAAACAGCAGGTGCATCATTTCACTGTGGGAAGTGTTACGAACAGCTGATGGATCGGCAAAGCGTGTTTCTGGAGTACTATGTTTTTGTTCCTGCAAGCGCTTTTTATGCAGTTTTTGCAAAGCTATATGTGGAAGGAAACCGTGACCGAGGACAAGCTGATGGCATCAGATGTAAGTACAACTCCTCCGGTTTCATATGCAAAACAAATTATTGCGCTAGCTTACATGGTTCCGGTTCTACAGGGATTTAAAAATAGTTACACAACACGGAGCGTGCTGCTCTGACCGGATTTAAAGGGTTAACAATGACTTTAAAAAATAATATAAAATAGTGTGCAACACCACTGAAGTTTTTTTACCTCTCTTTTCAACCAACAGCAGTCACTCTCCTCTCCAAATAACTTCTGCTTAGCTTTCCGAGCTTCCCTCGGGTCCTCTTAATCAGCGGTCTCCAACCTTTTTTGCGCCACGGACCGGTTTATGCCCGACAATATTTTCACGGACCGGCCTTTAAGGTGTCGCGGATAAATGACGGAGGGGCTAATAATCGGCTCAGTCATTTTTAATGATCGTTGAAAGCCCAGATCGTAATCGTGATTAAAATTCGATTAATTGAGCAGCCCTACCTCAGACTACGGTGTAGGTGCTGTTTTGACTCAACTTGACAGTAATGATGCAGAACATACTGTTGCATTTGCATCTCGCAGCTTGTCTGATGCAGAGAGGAAATACTCAATCGTTGAGAAGGAAGCTCTAGCTTGCGTCTTGGCTGCTGAAAAATGGCGCACATGGCTCTGGGGCAGAAAATTCCTCCTACGAACAGATCACCAAGCACTTACAACACTGCTGACTACTAAGGGCAATAACAGAGCTGGTCTACGCATAGCCAGATGGTCAGCTCGCCTGTTGGAGTTTGACTATGAAGTGGAATATAGAACTGGGTCATTGAACCATGTTGCTGATTGTCTTTCTAGGCTCCCACTTTCCGAGACAGACATGGCATGTGCAGAGGATGTGGAGTCAGTTGCAGCCATCCTCACTGATCTGAGTGCTGTGTCTGGGGATGATTTCCAGTCAGAGTGCAAAGCCTGTCCAGTGTTCACAAAGCTCCGTGTGCAGATACAGAAAGGCTGGCCTGCAAGGAAGACGTCACTGGAACCTGACTTACAGCCGTACTTCCCAATCTGCCATGAACTCGCGGTCTTGAACGAGTGCATTGTCAGAGGTACACATCGCTTGCTAGTGCCTGAGTCGTTGCAGAAAAAACTCACTGATATAGCTCATGAAACTCACCAAGGCATTGTACGTACCAAACAACGCCTGAGGGAATTGTACTGGTGGCCCAAAATGGATTGTCACATAGAGACACTGATAAAGAACTGTGCAACGTGCAGACAGAATGACAAGTCCACTGTCACCCATGATGCTCCACTCCAACCCATTCCTTTACCAGCTGCTGCTTGGGAAAAGGTGTCTGTGGACATCATAGGCCCTTTTGAAATAGCCCCTTCTGACTGTAGATTTGCCATCACATTGGTAGACTACTTTAGTAAGTGGCCTGAAGTAGCTTTTGCTCCCCGAGCTGATGCGGCTACTATCATTCAATTCCTTTCGGTAGTTTTCTCTCGTGAAGGGAATCCAAAGACACTGATAAGTGACAATGGCTCTCAATTTCTCTCTGCTGAGTTCGCTGACTTCCTGAAAAGCAGGGGAATCCAACACCTGAGATCCTCAGTGTATTACCCAAGAGCTAATGGGGAAGTTGAGAGATTCAATAGATGCGTTAAAGACTGCCTACAGACTGCCTCGATTCAAGGACAACCATGTGCGAAAGAGTTAAGAATAAGCAAATGAAGATATAGCCCAGATATAGCCCTGGCGATCGCAGAGGATCATCTTGAGAGACACTTAATAAATACATGTTTTAAGAGTAAATACCGGACAGAAGCTCCGAGGAATTGTGACATGTGTTGAGAATAAATACCGGACAAGAAGGTCCGAGGTGTTGATATGTGATTGAAGAGAAACTCAGGCCAAGCCGTGAGCTTGAGGTTTTGTAGTGAAGTGAGCTGATTATTAAAAGTGAGAAGTCTGATAATAAAATACTGTGAGCTATTACCTGTGCATTTTTGGGCCCGCCGTGGTCCGTGAAAAGCTGTGTTTTTGTTGTTATTCTTGTTGGCGTCTGAAAGACGAGCGGCAGTGTGCATATCCGCCTTGAACTGAACTGAGGTTGTGACGTAGGAAACTGTCTGAAATAATTTAAAGTGCCAGGCGCCTGCAGGCTGGCTGTGTGAGGCTTTTTAAAAGTCTCTTTTTCCTTTCTTTTCTCTCTGGCGAAAAAGCTCGTAGTTGGATCTCGGGATCGAGCTTACGGTCCGCCGCGAGGCGAGCTACCGTCTGTCCCAGCCCCTGCCTCTCGGCGCCCCCTCGATGCTCTTAGCTGAGTGTCCCGCGGGGTCCGAAGCGTTTACTTTGAAAAAATTAGAGTGTTCAAAGCAGGCCCGGTCGCCTGAATACCGCAGCTAGGAATAATGGAATAGGACTCCGGTTCTATTTTGTGGGTTTTCTCTCTGAACTGGGGCCATGATTAAGAGGGACGGCCGGGGGCATTCGTATTGTGCCGCTAGAGGTGAAATTCTTGGACCAGCGCAAGACGGACGAAAGCATTTGCCAAGAATGTTTTCATTAATCAAGAGCGAAAGTCGGAGGTTCGAAGACGATCAGATACCGTCGTAGTTCCGACCATAAACGATGCCAACTAGCGATCCGGCGGCGTTATTCCCATGACCCGCCGGGCAGCGTCCGGGAAACCAAAGTCTTTGGGTTCCGGGGGGAGTATGGTTGCAAAGCTGAAACTTAAAAGAATCTCTGAATCCCAACAGTGTGTAATGCCTGCGAACTAACACCACACAATAGGACCAGAACAAGTCCGTATTATAGCTGCTGCTGAGGTGTGCAACATTAAGATGAAAGACTTTGAGGATTAAGAATAAGCAAATGAAAATGAAAGAATACACTGATGCTCGCAGACACGCCAAACCATCCAACTTTCAGCCTGGTGACAAGGTACGGGTTAGGAAGCCGTGGAAGGTAAAGAAAGGCGAGTTAAAGTTTTCCAAACCAAGGACTGTCATGACAAGGAAAGGACCAAACACTTATTTGCTGGATGATGGACGGACCTGGAACGCCTCACACTTATCGGCTCTGTCAGAGCTGAACGCAGGTACTGATTCTGACACAACAATGGACTGTCATAAACCAGGAACTGATCTAGCATCTAACTCTGAGTCTGATAGTAGGCTTAGGCCCACCAGGATGAGGAACCCACCTTGCTGGACCCAAGACTTTGTCATGGGAAAGTGAATGTTACTGAGTAATGTGAAATATGTTAAACGTGTATTAGGTGACATACATCAGAATGATGAAGTCAGGTTCACATAAGAAATCCTTGTTCAAAGGGGGAGATGTTGTGTCCACACATACTATTGCATTTGTTCTGTAGATGCATTTACCAGAAGCGCTAGAGGGCGCTAGTGAGTATGTTGTTCTGGTTGTGAAGAAGAAAAAAGAAAAATAAAGAAAGGAGTCATCTCCGGTAATCCTCTGTTCCTACCTGCATGTGTGTTGTTGGGATTCAGAGATTCTTTTATTGCTACCATATAATTTGCCTTATGAAGAATGTATTAATAACATGTTTCACAGTATCATTTATCAGTAATATTTCCTACAGGGTTTATATTGCATTGAATATGTCTGTCTTCACATTGACCTTTCTATTTTTATAGGTTGAGTTCATTTTATACAGAATGCATAAATGTGCTTGGTTAGAGTTGATGTTCCATTCTAGAAGGTTTTAAGCTTCACTGGTGAGAGTGTCCAGATGATACATGCTGAGGGGAGATGAGAACATAGCAGGTTAATTGCATGCACGCTTACGATACACATATTAATCTAGTAGCAGGTCTGAGCAAAGGCCTAAGCGTCTTCTGCTTCAGTTTGAGACTGGCTGCAAAGTACTCTACTTAGTGATTAATGACGAGGGTCCATTATTAGCTCTCAGAGATGCTAAGACCTGAAGTTATTACCTTAAAAGGCAAGTAATGTAGAAAGGAGAAGTTATATGTCGGTGTAAGGTTATATGTACGTGATGTACCCTTGTCTGCATGGGTTGAACTTTTGCCCATCTGTCACCATGTATTTTTGAACTGTATTGACGTAGGTGTGATATTTTATCCTATAAAACCAGAACCCAATGTATTCTTGTCAGAGCAACACATTCCGTATGCTGATGGTTGGTTGTTCTCCTGTGATAATAAAACTCATCGTTTGATTGCACTTTTCCGGAGGCTCCGTAGTTTGTTGTCTGGTCTAAAGTTGATCGATCTCGCAGCATTTGGTGGAGGATGCGGGCAACTGAAGATCAGTAGAACGAGGTTCAGGTGTTTGATGTCGGCGGATGTTGAGGCCGGATTTAGTGGTCAGACGGGCAGACGTCTCGGGTGATTTCTTGACTACTGTGGGCCCACAGAATAAAAAGGTAAGGCACAAACCTCTTAAACAGAAATTGTGCTGTATTGGATTATAATTCTAAAACAAGTAGTCAAGTGGTCATCCGTTGATCTCTGTTTTGAGTTTTGTTTAAAATAGAAATCTTTATTTGCAACGAAAGTGAAACTTGAGAGAATTGTTGCATTCACGGTTCACTAGGAAAAAAGCAGTACTGAGCTAAAAGTAACTTGAGACGTCGCTGGTAAAGAAATAGAGAAGAGAGACTGATTTGTGTGTAAGGAATAAAGGGATTCAGAAGTGTCTAAAGTCACGGAACCGAAGGATTCCACCCCCGGGAAAGACGTTTCCTGGGTATTAAACTAGGGGTGGGGCCCCGCTGAGACTTTGTGGCCTCAGATATAGCCCTGGTGATCGCAGAGGATCATCTTGAGAGACACTTAATAAATACATGTTTTAAGAGTAAATACCGGACAGAAGCTC
>NC_138950.1:6299842-6389842 GCF_965226115.1 Aulonocara stuartgranti
GCTGAAAATTTAAATAGTTAAAAGTTGAAATGTGAATAGTTGATTTTTGTATTATATAATTCATTTATTACATTTTATGTGGAGTGAATAAATAAAAGTATATTTACGGTGGCCCCTAGAGATAAAGCACATACAAACTTCAAATCACGTACGAACTCGGAAGCATGTACAAACTCCAAAACACGTAAAAACTCTAAAACACGTACAAACTCCGAAGCACATTAAAACTCAGAAGCACATAAAAACTCAAAACACGTATAAAAGACAACAGAAGTGCTCCAGGATGCTGGGCGCAGTGTTGAGCTTTTGTTATCTTGTGGCTACACAAGCCAGCAAGTACCAACCATCGGATTTGGTGTGTGGTAGTAACAGGTAAATGAACTTTTTTTTAAATTATTTGAATATATATGAGTGCCTGTGTATAAATACACAAACAATACACACATGCTTTCAATTGTGTAATTTAAGTGATCTAGTAGCTCTGCTTTGGGAGTTCAGTTCATGCTAGAAATGTGTTTTGGAGTTTGTACGTGTTTTGTCTCCAGGGGCCACCGCATATATTTATATATAAACATATATAAATAAAACCACTTTTTTTTAACGTTAGTAATCCGGTTGTTCAGTCTGACGTCACTAGCCGTGTCTGGGTCTAAACTCCGCTGCAGGTCCATATATCAAACGATCACTATGGGATTACTGAGAGTTGAAAAACTGTCTAAAGTCTTTCATCTTTAATAAAATGATCAGCGTTCTGCTCTACCAGGTGTAACAATTGAGTTTAACATCCAGGCATCCATGAAAACGGAATTTATGACATTTAACGGAGTTAGAAGTTAGCAGGGAGTTAGCTCGCTAGCTTCTATCTAAATACAATATAGCATGTCCTGACTGCGGGGTTTTGGAAACAAATTAAAACGTACAGCTCTGCTATCACTTCCAGCATAAATGAAGACTGAAAACTAAACAGCAGTGACGTTTGTAGGGTTACTGAAGTTGGGCTAGCTGGTATATAATGATGTGCTACGTGACCGCTAGCAACACAGCTATGTTAGCATAATATAAACAAGCTAACTTTTTTTCCACTCGATAAAAGTAAATGTGAGTGTTCTCGGTGGTCAGGAACAAATGTAATCGCATGGCAGGATGCTGTAAAAGGACCAAAAAATATATTAAAAAAAAATACAAAATAATGATTAAAGCTGTTGACCTTATCAGCAGTGTTTTCCATAATATTGCCATTGTCGATAAAGTATTGAGGATAACTTTGTTGTCCAGAATTTTTTTTAATGATACCGTTTAAAACATCCCATATTCCCTTCATATTATGTTTATTGTTGTTCAATATTTTACTATAATACTCCTTTCTACATACACGTATACTATTGGTCAACTTATTTTTGTATTTTTTATATTTATCTTCAGCATCTATTGTTCTTTGTTTTAGGAATTCCCTATAGAGTGTATTTTTCTTTTTACATCCCAAAGAAAGACCTTTAAATGCGATATATAGCCTAAACGTTTTCGCTTATGACTAGTTTATATATATATAATATGATTTATATTTAATTGTGTTGTGGTTTGCAGTGTTTTGTGTTGTTTTCACTTTAAATTTGTAAAAGGAAAAAGCTGAAAATTTAAATAGTTAAAAGTTGAAATGTGAATAGTTGATTTTTGTATTATATAATTTATTTATTACATTTTATGTGGAGTGAATAAATAAAAGTATATTTACGGTGGCCCCTAGAGATAAAGCACATACAAACTTCAAATCACGTACGAACTCGGAAGCATGTACAAACTCCAAAACACGTAAAAACTCTAAAACACGTAAAAACACGTACAAACTCCGAAGCACATTAAAACTCAGAAGCACATAGAAACTCAAAACACGTATAAAAGACAACAGAAGTGCTCCAGGATGCTGGGCGCAGTGTTGAGCTTTTGTTATCTTGTGGCTACACAAGCCAGCAAGTACCAACCATCGGATTTGGTGTGTGGTAGTAACAGGTAAATGAACTTTTTTTTTAAATTATTTGAATATATATGAGTGCCTGTGTATAAATACACAAACAATACACACATGCTTTCAATTGTGTAATTTAAGTGATCTAGTAGCTCTGCTTTGGGAGTTCAGTTCATGCTAGAAATGTGTTTTGGAGTTTGTACGTGTTTTGTCTCCAGGGGCCACCGCATATATTTATATATAAACATATATAAATAAAACCACTTTTTTTTAACGTTAGTAATTCCTTTTGTGCATAATTTTACATTATTGTTAATAATAAATTAATTAAAGAAACAAAACAACCTGAAGAGCCGGTTTGGAGCCTCTTTTTAGTGAGCCGAACCGAAAGAGCCGGATCTCTAAAAAGAGCTTACCCTTTTAGAGACGACACTAGCCTCTAAAAGGAGAAATGACCCCCAAGGGACATCACGTCATGCTCTTTCACAGCCAAAGTCAGTTCCTAAAAGTCAACCCGCAGGTGTTTCCACCACCATCAGACCCTCCAGTTCTGTACCTCCATTAAGACTAACTGATGCAAAGAAAACCACTCGGGTGGGAAAAACTCAGAATGGAAGACCGGCAGCTGTGAAACAGCCCCCGAAGAGGGATATGAAAAAGAATGTGGACAGTAAACTGGCCAGCTTAATTATGAATGAAATTGTTTACAGTGGAGCTCTCACAGGCTGGGTCTCTGACCCATCGCTCTGAGCCTCTCTTTTGTATTTGTTTCATTTTTGATATGTTATTAGTTTTTGTGTCAGTTCCTATCTGTCTTTAGTTTGGGTTGTTATTGTTTATTGTTCCTTGGTTTTCTATGTTTTGGGGTTTTGGTATTTATCATCATGTATTTAGGTCTGTTATAGTTATAGTTTTTTGGTCTCAGTCCCTCTCTTAGTGTTTTTGTTTCTTAGTGTTTTTGTCAGTTTGCTTTGGTTTCCTGTGACCTTTAGACAAGATTTACACTGCTGAAAAATCTTTTGGGAATGCACGGGAGTCCACTGAGCCAAAGCGAACTGTCCTGTCTTGCAAAAGTGACTGTAGGATATTCAGGGAGCGATTTGACAGCATTAGCCAAAGATGCTGCACTTGGCCCAATAAGAGAGTTGGGACCAGAACAAGTCCGTATTATAACTGCTGCTGAGGTGCGCAACATTAAGATGAAAGACTTTGAGGATTCTCTGAAGGCACGGGAGTCCACTGAGCCAAAACTGTCATGGTCCTGAGTCTGAGGACTCAGTGTTTTGTGTTCCTTGTGCTTTTGTTCATTCAGAGTGTGTATTCTGTTGTGATTTTGCCATTTGTTAGGTTTCTGTTCTTTGCCTGCCTGCTTCCACTTCTCTGTGTTCCCTCTGTCTGTCCATGGTGTTATTGTGTCTGCTCATGAGTCTGCCTGTCTAGTTCAGTGTCCGGTCTGGTTCTCTGTGTCTGTTAGTTTCCTGTTTTATTCTGAAAGTTCATGTCTCATGTCAGTGTGTTCAGTTTTACCTCTCCCCTGTCTCGTTAGCCTTATTGCTCCCAGCTGTGTCTCCCTCCTGTGGCCCATTCCCTGATTACTCCCCGTGTATTTAAGCCCTGTGTTTTCCTGTGCTCTCTGTCGCGTCGTCTGTTTAACTCCATGTCAGTCTGCATTATTCTGTTACCTGGTATTCATTCTGCGTCTCTCTGCCATCTCTCTTTGTGCATTTCGCTCCTCCTCCCGTGAGTGTCTGGTTTAAGTTTTGTTCTTTAGTTTTCCCAGTTTAGGTTTGTTTACTCCCCGCTCTGCTCTTCCTGTTTTGTCACTTTATCACCTCTGCAAATAAATTTTCACTCGCACCCCAGTCAGTGCCTGCATCTTGGATCCTTTTCTCAATTCACCACACGACTGCTGTGCAGCCGTGACAAAAACGAACTGTCCTGTCTTGCAAAAGTGACTGTAGGATATTCAGGGAGCGATTTGACAGCATTAGCCAAAGATGCTGCACTTGGCCCAATAAGAGAGTTGGGACCAGAACAAGTCCGTATTATAACTGCTGCTGAGGTGCGCAACATTAAGATGAAAGACTTTGAGGATTCTCTGAAGCAAATCAAACCAACTGTTAGTCCAGCAACTCTTAATATGTACACCAAATAGAACAAAGATTTTGGTGGTCCTTCTTCAATAAATGCATTCATTGATTGATTCCTATCTGTCTTTAGTTTGGGTTGTTATTGTTTATTGTTCCTTGGTTTTCTATGTTTTGGGGTTTTGGTATTTGTCATCATGTATTTAGGTCTGTTAAGTTTGTGTTGCCATGCTTAGTTTTAGTGTTCCTGTTTTATTTTGACAGTGTCTTGTGTACCTTGTTCATTATAGTTAGCTTTCCTTTCTTGGTCCTGTCATTAGGGTTATGTCTGTCAGCTGTTCCCCCATGTGTCTCCACTTCCACTGATCACCTCATGTGTGTATTTAAGCCTTCTGTTTTCTGCTTATCATTGTCGGTTCGTCTGTTTATTTGACCTCAGTCACAGTCATGGTTTTCGTCTGTTATTCTACGGTAGTCTTAGTCATAGTCTTTGCCTGTTATTTTCCACCACAGTTATAGTTATAGTATTTTGGTCTCAGTCCCTCTTAGTGTTTTTGTTTCTTAGTGTTTTTGTCAGTTTGCTTTGGTTTCCTGTGACCTTTAGACAAGATTTACACTGCTGAAAAATCTTTTGGGAATGCACGGGAGTCCACTGAGCCAAAGCGAACTGTCCTGTCTTGCAAAAGTGACTGTAGGATATTCAGGGAGCGATTTGACAGCATTAGCCAAAGATGCTGCACTTGGCCCAAGATGCTGCACTTGGCCCAATAAGAGAGTTGGGACCAGAACAAGTCCGTATTATAACTGCTGCTGAGGTGCGCAACATTAAGATGAAAGACTTTGAGGATTCGCTGAAGCAAATTCTGAGCCAAAACTGTCATGGTCCTGAGTCTGAGGACTCAGTGTTTTGTGTTCCTTGTGCTTTTGTTCATTCAGAGTGTGTATTCTGTTGTGATTTTGCTAGTGATGGGCAGATGAAGCCCCATGAAGCACTGAAGCTTTTCATCCAATTGGTTCACCCCAACGCGAAGCTTCATGAAGCTTCATTTGCTCTAGCAGGACACCTACTGGACGTAAAAATAATAGCTGGCATGAATTTGAAGAGTGTGGCATTTTGCACACAGCCTGTAAATGTCAACAACAAAAGGAGTGTGTAAAACATGTATATTGTAGTGATGGCAGTATACTGTGTATATTTATAGTGGCAGTATGGGAAATGATTATTTGGAAATGCTTGAAATGGAAATGATCATTTACTGTGAGGTGAGGTGTGGTTGGGGTGTGGACAGCAGTTGTGCTTTTGTAACGTTGAGGTATGGACAGCTACACACTGAGGCTTTGAGCCTCAGTCCTGCCTGTTCACATTTTATTCTGTAAAAACTAAATTTTCACTGCTTTTATGACCTTTTTAGTGGGGAGAACATAGCTAGGATTTAATGATTTAACAAATCTTTTGAATCCTTTGTCCTCCACAATGCTAAATGGCTGGGAGTCCTCAATCACCATGCTGACCAGGTCTTCATCTATTTGAGATTGTTCTCCTGAGGAAAGACAATAAAGATAAAGCACAAATATAAATATCACACACGTAACTTATAACAGTTGTATAATATTGTTATATCATTTAGTAACATTACTGCATCCTATATTATCATTGCATTTGATGGCTCACCTGGTCTTGCTCCACGATCGGTGTTCCCCTTATTCTCATGCAAAGCTCTGTAGTGCCTAAGCATGGATGAGGTGTTGCTGTTATATCCCAGCTCCCTGGCACATAGCAAACACTTCACCTTGTATAAAAGTCAAGACAGCTCAACATAAATTGTATTGCACCATCAGTATCATGAAAATACATCTTCTGTAGAAATTTACATACCTTGTTGGGAGGAATAAGATCAAAATGTTCCCACACAGGGGAGGACATCCTCCTCTTCTTAGCTGGCTCCATTCTCTCCTGACTTTCTCTCCTCACTCTCATAAACCTCCAAACGGTCTCCAAACTCTCTCTAACCGCAACTCTCCATCAAACACCCACATTTTGAATGAAGTCTGAGGGGTTTATATCGCTGTCATATCTCGCGGCAAAGTTCGAACCACTTCATGAACCAGTCACGTGGTACAGCCGGGCAGCGAGGCTTCGGACGTCATCATTTTCAGCTCCTCCCATAAATGAAGCAAGCCTCGATACGCGCTTCGCGGAAACGCCCCCTCCATTACTCGACACACGCTCCGAAGCCTCGATACAGAACGTCCCATCACTAGATTTTGCCATTTGTTAGGTTTCTGTTCTTTGCCTGCCTGCTTCCACTTCTCTGTGTTCCCTCTGTCTGTCCATGGTGTTATTGTGTCTGCTCATGAGTCTGCCTGTCTAGTTCAGTGTCCGGTCTGGTTCTCTGTGTCTGTTAGTTTCCTGTTTTATTCTGAAAGTTCATGTCTCATGTCAATGTGTTCAGTTTTACCTCTCCCCTGTCTCGTTAGCCTTATTGCTCCCAGCTGTGTCTCCCTCCTGTGGCCCATTCCCTGATTACTCCCCGTGTATTTAAGCCCTGTGTTTTCCTGTGCTCTCTGTCGCGTCGTCTGTTTAACTCCATGTCAGTCTGCATTATTCTGTTACCTGGTATTCATTCTGCGTCTCTCTGCCATCTCTCTTTGTGCATTTCGCTCCTCCTCCCGTGAGTGTCTGGTTTAAGTTTTGTTCTTTAGTTTTCCCAGTTTAGGTTTGTTTACTCCCCGCTCTGCTCTTCCTGTTTTGTCACTTTATCACCTCTGCAAATAAATTTTCACTCGCACCCCAGTCAGTGCCTGCATCTTGGATCCTTTTCTCAATTCACCACACGACTGCTGTGCAGCCGTGACAAAAACGAACTGTCCTGTCTTGCAAAAGTGACTGTAGGATATTCAGGGAGCGATTTGACAGCATTAGCCAAAGATGCTGCACTTGGCCCAATAAGAGAGTTGGGACCAGAACAAGTCCGTATTATAACTGCTGCTGAGGTGCGCAACATTAAGATGAAAGACTTTGAGGATTCTCTGAAGCAAATCAAACCAACTGTTAGTCCAGCAACTCTTAATATGTACACCAAATAGAACAAAGATTTTGGTGGTCCTTCTTCAATAAATGCATTCATTGATTGATTGAATCTTTAGTTTGAACATGTTGAAAAAGTACAACAAAATAGAATTAAAAGAGACAAATGAACAAAGCAAAACAAAAGGAAAATGAGCAACCACAACTCCAAATAATGCTCATGTTCAAAAAGGAGCAGGAAGAAGCATAAGCTTATTTAATCCCACCCCTTCTCCACTATCTAGTATCAATAGACTACAGAAATACCTCCTTGCAATTACATTATATGTTATGTGTAATTTTTTTTTATATATATATATGTTTCTATCTATCCATACATACGTATATACACACATACGCACATATACACATTTTCCATTAACACCTCAAGGATACACAACCTACATATATATATATATATATATATATATATATATATATTTAATTGTGTTGTGGTTTGCAGTGTTTTGTGTGGTTTTCACTTTAAATTTGTAAAAGGAAAAAGCTGAAAATTTAAATAGTTAAAAGTTGAAATGTGAATAGTTGATTTTTGTATTATATAATTTATTTATTACATTTTATGTGGAGTGAATAAATAAAAGTATATTTACGGTGGCCCCTAGAGATAAAGCACATACAAACTTCAAATCACGTACGAACTCGGAAGCATGTACAAACTCTAAAACACGTAAAAACACGTACAAACTCCGAAGCACATTAAAACTCAGAAGCACATAAAAACTCAAAACACGTATAAAAGACAACAGAAGTGCTCCAGGATGCTGGGCGCAGTGTTGGGCTTTTGTTATCTTGTGGCTACACAAGCCAGCAAGTACCAACCATCGGATTTGGTGTGTGGTAGTAACAGGTAAATGAACTTTTTTTTTTAAATTATTTGAATATATATGAGTGCCTGTGTATAAATACACAAACAATACACACATGCTTTCAATTGTGTAATTTAAGTGATCTAGTAGCTCTGCTTTGGGAGTTCAGTTCATGCTAGAAATGTGTTTTGGAGTTTGTACGTGTTTTGTCTCCAGGGGCCACCGCATATATTTATATATAAACATATATAAATAAAACCACTTTTTTTAACGTTAGTAATTCCTTTTGTGCATAATTTTACATTATTGTTAATAATAAATTAATTAAAGAAACAAAACAACCTGAAGAGCCGGTTTGGAGCCTCTTTTTAGTGAGCCGAACCGAAAGAGCCGGATCTCTAAAAAGAGCCGGAAATCCCATCACTAATGGACACCCAGCTTCACAAATTGTTTCCTGTCACTTAAATAATTTTTCACCCATTGCAGTACAACCCCCCTGATCCCGTACCGTTCCAGTTTATTAATTAATATGTCATGATTGATTGTGTCGAATGCTTTCTTGAGATCCAGAAATACTCCAGCTGCATACTGTTTCTGATCTATAGCATTCGTAATCTCCTCAATTGATTCGATTAATGCCAGAGATGTTGATCTTTTTGATCTGAATCCATATTGACTATCAGAGAGTAATTTATATTTATCTAAGAATTTGTCTAATCGTTTATTAAACAGGTTTTCTAGGATTTTGGAGAATTGTGGTAGTAAAGAAACAGGCCTGTAATTTGTGAAGTGGCATCTTTCCCCGGTTTTATACAGCGGCACAACTTTAGCTATTTTCATTTTGTTTGGCACTTTTCCCGTCTGAAATGATAAGTTGCAAATATATGTTAGAGGTCCTACAATTCCTTCAATGACCTTCTTGACGATTTTCATGTCAATATCATTACAATCAGTAGATGTTTTATATTTACACATGTGTACAATGTCAATTATTTCTTTTTCCTCCACTGATGTAAGGAACATTGAGTTAGGGTTCCTATCAATCAGGTTTTCACTACAGTCTACTGATGGCAGTGACTCAGGAATTTGTTCTGCCAGTTTTGGTCCAATATTTACAAAATAATGATTAAAGCTGTTGACCTTATCAGCAGTGTTTTCCATAATATTGCCATTGTCGATAAAGTATTGAGGATAACTTTGTTGTCCAGAATTTTTTTTAATGATACCGTTTAAAACATCCCATATTCCCTTCATATTATGTTTATTGTTGTTCAATATTTTACTATAATACTCCTTTCTACATACACGTATACTATTGGTCAACTTATTTTTGTATTTTTTATATTTATCTTCAGCATCTATTGTTCTTTGTTTTAGGAATTCCCTATAGAGTGTATTTTTCTTTTTACATGCATTTTGTAAACCCTTAGTGATCCATGGTCTATCTGAATATTTGTGCTTTCTGTTGTATTTTATTGTTGGACAGTTTTTATCGTACAACTCCATGAATATTCTTAAAAATATACCATATGCAATATCAATATCAGCTTCTTTGTACACATTGTCCCAGTCCTGATTTAATAGATCGTTCTTAAATGCATTCATAGTTTCTTCTGTCCTTACACGTCTGTATCTCAGTTTTTCTTCATGCTGATTTTTCTTATAATTAGTGTCATAAACTGCAAAAACTGGTAGGTGATCACTGATGTCATTAATTAATATTCCGCTCACAATGTTGTTTTCCATATTGTTAGTGAAAATATTGTCAAGTAAGGTGGCACAATGTGGTGTAATTCTGCTACGCCTGGTTATTTTAGGATGTAAACTCAAACTGTACATAGTGTTTAGGAATTCGTCGGTCATTTTATGCTTTTTCGGATTCAACGGGTCAATATTAAAATCACCACAGATAAACATAACTTTTTGATTTGTTTTAGAGAATATTTCCTCTATGAAGTCATTAAATACTTGAATACTAGAGCCAGGTGTTCTATATATACAGCTAATTATTACATTTTTCTCTTTTTCCTTATAAATTTCAATTGTTATACATTCTAGTAAATTATCAATTACAGTTGTCATACTTTCTACTAGAGATGGCACGATACCACTTTTTTATGTCCGATACCGATATCATAAATTTGAATATCTGCCGATACCGATATGAATCCGATATAGTGTTTTTTAATCAACAAAACTGTTTTTTAAAATATCTTGCTGCATTTTGCAAGTCTGCAAGTTCATACTCAAGTTTAAAACAACAACTACACTAAAGCTATTCTGTTATACCTGTATACAAAAAAAATATTTCATAGTTCAGCAATACTGATCAATCTAATAAACTTAAACCTACACCATCCTCACTATTCTGGTATTTTAAAGAGTACTTAGTGTAAATATTAAGAAACCTAACTAATAGGGTTCCAACTCCCAGCAACAACAAAAATAAAAAATAGGGAACCACCCCTCACGCTCCACCTCATGATGCTTAATCGACGTAATCAACCTTAATTTGATGAAGTGTGAAAAAAATGCACAGAAATCAATTATTTTTCAAGAAATATTAAATAGATTCAACATCTTTCTTCAACAAAATTGCAGACTGCACAGATGGTACCTTCCCAAAGGAAAAAGTACTATAGCTTACTAGGGTGTATATATTACGGTGTGTTCACACCGAACGCGATGGACGCGAATAGAGCGTCAGGTTTACATGTAAAGTCAATGGAAAGGCGCGATGACGCGCGATTGCGTGTCCCGCGAAAATTCGGAAGCAGATTTGCGTCGCGAAAACGCCAAAACGCGTGAAACGCGCGTCAGTGTAGCGCATCTGGCGCGTTTGACGCGCGAATAAAACCACGCGCGTGAGTTTTTGTGTTGCACTTTGTGCATACGCGCGTTTCGCGTCTACCGCTCGAGTTGGAAAAATCTGAACTCCAGCGTCAAATCGCGCCGCGACAACCAATCAGGAGCCTGGTGACGTGGCTGTTACCTAGGTCAAAGGGGCAGATCCAGCCAAAGTCTTTCATACTTCAATGGAGGGGAAGGCTAATCAATGCGGTAGCAAACAACTCGGAGCTGTACAACACCAGCTGCTTTCAGTACCGAGACAGGAATAAAAAGGACCGAGCTTGGAGGAAGATATGTGAAGAGATCGGGCAACCTGGTAAGTTCATTCATTTCTCTTTTGAACGTTTTCACTGACCCGGGAAGCCGCACAAAAGCTAGCAACCCACCGCTATTTTCCCACTGACGTACAAATACCGTTCTGCTTTTATGCATGTTGTCATTTAGGAATATATTTTATTGTTTATTAATAAACAGCACACAGTGGTCCCGCTGTTCATCCGTCACTGCTTTGCTTTTTCGCTGATTTTTTATTGCACAGTACAGCATTGCATTCTGCAGCCTGATTGACAAATCTGCTCCGTGCCGTGTCTCCTGCGCTTGCCAAATTTATCACGTTTGGTTTTGATAACCATCGCGTCCAATAGAAAAAACAGCACAAAAACACCCATAACTATGAGCCTCATTCGGAAATAGACACCTGCACCGTGAGGGAAAAAGGCGCACGAAAGTGGCGGGCAGATGAAGACAAACCGCGGCATAATAATACTTTTACGTTTTGCAATCTACAAAGGTTTGCACTTTGAGAATCAATTGTGAGAACTGTGACCAGGGGCTAGTTATTCTGAGAACCCCTGCTGCAATAAATGAGGGACCACTGTATATACTTTCTCTGATTATATCCAACCTGTTAACATTTAATACTGTATTGATAGAACCAACTGATTCTGCAGCACAGCATCCCCAGTCCCTGAGCTCCTGCTGCTGCACCCACAGATATGTACAGCAAGCACTGATACCTTTTTAGTCGGTGGGATTCCCTTTTACTAAATATCTACAACCAATCTGATTATATCCTGTTATTGTTTTTTTTTTTTTTTTTTCAATGTTGAAATTAAAATCTAGTAGCAGCCTTCTCATTTCTTTGTGTTTTGTGCTGTTTTACAGGCCCACAGAGGAGGACGGCTCCGAGGCAGATGAGGGACGGGTCCCAGGACGGTCCATCGGCGGTGGAGCTGGCCATCCTGGAGTCCCTGAAGAGGCCACACCAGTCTCCAATGGAGCATTTCCTCCTCAGCCTTGTTCCTGCTCTGGAGAGCAGCTGGTCCTTTTTATTCCTGTCTCTCTGTAAATTCTTATATTTTATATATTTATGTTTAATGTTTTTCTGTTTGAGACTTTTAATATTATTTCAAATAAATGTTTATAATGACTAATGTCTCAGTTCTACTACACAGCAAATGTTGGCACACAACTTGACACATGTAGAATTTATTTCATATTATACTAATGACAAAATATACTGATACAGTGGGATGCAGAAGTTTGGGCAACCTTGTTAATAGACATTATTTTCCTGTATAAATCGTTGGTTGTTACAATAAAAAATGTCAGTTAAATATCATACAGGAGACACACACAGTGATATTTGAGAAGTGAAAAGAAGTTTACTGGATTTACAGAAAGTGTGCAATAATTGTTTAAACAAAATCAAGCAGGTGCATCAATTTGGGCACCACAAAAAAGAAATGAAATGAATATTTAGTGTATATCAATGTGTGTGTCTCCTATATGATATATGGGGTGCCTTTGTCTGGACGTGCTTCTCATCCAGAGCTGCACAGCACAGAGGAAAGTTCCAGCGCTCCTGGAATCCCTCTGTGATGGACCGCCAGTCTCCAGGTGAAGGCACAGCCATGAAGTCGTCCACTAGACAGTCCCAGATGGACGTCGCTGCCTGGGGGGTGATCTGGCTCACCGTGGACACACCGACTCTGAAACTGAACGCGATGGTCCTGAAGGAGTCCCCGGTGACAAGGAACCTGGACAAAATTGTTCAAAATCAGTATTATGTGTACTGCAGTTACAAAATACATTATTCAAATTCCAAAATACTTTTGTGATGTCAGATTTAAATCACAAAACTTAAATCTTACATAAAACATTTTGTAATTATAAGGATAATTACAAAATGTATATTAGATAATATCTAAAACAGTTGTGTTTTGTTTTAACTTTAACATATCATAATTTGATTGGTAGCAACTTTCACAACTACAGTGAGCCAATCACTCATAATTCCTAAACATGTCAATCAGGTAGGAATGAAGTAAGACATTAATAGAAATAAAGAGTTGTATGTTGACATGTAGCCCTTTCCTTGCTTAAATCATTAATATTTTTGAAAAATTAATCTGTGATGAGACAGCTTATCAAGATAGAACCATGTAACTAGAGATGAACCAAACTGTTCAGTTTTATCTAACTCTGTTTTAATAAAGGCTGGTGACCCCTGCTATAGAGTCTGACAGCTGCAGGGATTATATACAAATATTCAACTATCCCAGAATTAAACCAGGTCTAAATAAAAAGGAGTGAGTATCACTACAAGGTTAACTCAGTGGTGCTAATGCTACAGTTTGATATCAGCAAACACCGAGCGCATACATTGATGTGACACCACAGCCATGCTATCATTGCAAACACTGATAACAGCATAAATCGAATTAAATCGGGACTTGATGAGACCTTCTGAGTATCACTAGAAATATTATAAAGAGTCGTCTCTGTACCACAGTTTGCTTTCAGTAAACACCGACAGCATTCACTGTTAGCATAGCACATCCATGTTAGCAGTGTATAACTGGATGGATTAGCATATTAGCACAGATATCAATAAAGGACTACCGTATTAAACACTTTTACCAACCTCAGGCAGACGGACAGGCGCTCTGCAGGTGGGATTGAGCGTCTGTAGTTGGTGTCTAGGCGGGCGATGCTGGGACCGACGAGGGAAAGCAGGTCCTCAAACTGGCCGACGGTGATAGCGCTGGAATCGGCCGTCATCCAGGCGCAGCTCCTGGAGCAAGTGGTGAAACTCACCAAACTGCTCATGCCTCTGGAGGACCTGATGGACCCAGGTACGGCGAGGACGTCTTTTACGCTGCTGCTCTGCTCTCCACAGTACATAGAGAAGGGAGACTCTCTCTTCAAGCGCTAGCTCGATAGCTGCCATCTTGCAAAGATACCGGTCTGGCACAACTCCCTCCCACATTCCTCCCACATTTCCGGTTCACGCGCGTCAAAATATGGATTTTTCTTGGACACGCGTTGAGACGCGAATGTACACGCGTCAAATTAGGGGCGTTTGGGGCGTTTTATTCGCGTCCATCGCGTTCGGTGTGAACACACCGTAAGACTTAATAGTCACTATATACAGTAATTGACTTCTATTCATTTTACATCAAATTAAAACTTTGGGTGTCAAATAATTATTTATTAAAAGCTCGACATTTTAAATGAGAATAAGAAAGAAAAGTATGTCTTTGTGCCCCCTTTTCCCTGTTAATGCCCTATCGGCCCCCCTGGCTAAACTTTGCTAGATCCGCCCCTGCACAGTTACCAGCGTCAGCTACGTAGAAAAAGATCCTCGAGTAGAAAGTAATATTAAATACATTCTAACAACAGCTTATCAAGCTTAAACGTGCTGCTGTTGTTCAGCCGCTGGTTTCCTCTTTCTGGTGCAAAGTGGGCCAAAAACAAACAAGACAGACGGACTCGCGACAGAAAAGCCGATCAGCTGATCATTAAGCAGTTTCACGATTGAAGTAGCAGCCGGAGAGCGAGAGGCAGTCGCTTGTTAAGCTTAACGCAGGAATGCTTTACATTCAGAGATGGACTTACACACTTGCTTTACTTCTCTCGGGGATAACTTTGTCGGTCCCGCATGCCACAGCCGCTCTATCACGTGATGCATACTGCTCCGACGTGCTAACGTTCTGAGGCGAGTTACGGCGTGTTGCAAGTTTTGTGAGGTGCTTTCGTGATATTTAATGGATCGGATTACATTTTTATTTTTCTCCGATATCCGATCCAGTAATTTAGGTCAGTATCGGACCGATACGTAATATCGGATCGGTCCATCTCTACTTTCTACCACCTTGTAGTTTAGGTTTTTATCCACATACATAGCTACTCCCCCTCCACTCTTGTTCCTTCTATTTACAAAATTCACTTCATATCCCTCCAGTCCAAAGTCCATTCCTTTCTCCGCATTGATCCATGTTTCAGAAATGGCAATAATTGTATTGAGTTCCTGTTTCTCTTTATTCTTTATCCTACTTTATTCTAGTTGCTTCCGTACGTTTTTTGGCACTTAACTAGTCCCACAATTTTCAGCCGATTTTCACCGTTCAAATTTTTAACTATTCTGCTATTTCTGCTAATGTACGCTATGACTTTTGGTATTTTTTGCTATTATACTTTTTAAAATATTCCACTTTTTTCCTTTAATTTGTCCCTTTGAAATGAATGGGAAACTTCCGCAATTCTGCTAAAATATGCTTGTTTTTGAAACTTAACTACTTCCTCATATTTTCACCTAGAACCATTCAAACTTTAAAATGTTCTCAAATTATTGGGCTATTCAGGTATAAATCAGCTTTTTCAAATCTTTTACCGTTTTACTTTTATGCCTCTTAAAGTTTTGAGTTGCAAAATTGTGATTTTTCACAAAATACATGTGTTGTTACAGTGGGGCCACCCTGTTTTCCACCCTGATTTACGAATAAATTCTTTACAAATCCTACCATGTGAATTCATGGATTTTTTTTTTCACATTCTGTCTCTCACAGTTGAAGTGTACCTCTGGTGCAAATTACTGACCTCTGTCATCATTTTAAGTGGGGGAACTTGCACAATCGGTGGCTGATCCACACAGGTATGCACACGGGTGTTCACTGCTCGTAGACTTAAATTACACCTTTCTTGGCTGCTACTTCGAAGCACATTGTGCGCTGTCTGTCCTGCGTGCTGCACAACAACGTTGAATATTTAGTATTTACTGCTGTTTACACTTAGCTAGATTAATGCAATGGTGTTGTGTTTAGTATGGTTACAATGGTGACTGTGTGGGGACGGTTGGTTATAGAGCACCTGAGGTTATGATTGGTAGTCTATTTAATGAAGCAATAGACATGTGGTCCCTGGGGCTGGTAGCTGTGGAGCTTGCTACAGGGTTTCCTTTCTACCCTGGGAGAAATGATTATGATGTTTTGAAATTCATCATACAGACCCAGGGACAGCCACCAGATCATGCTTTAGACTCTGGCTTATACACTGATAACTATTTCATAAAAGACAACTACAACGGACAACGCTGGACATTTAAGACCGAAAGACAATTTCAAGATGAGACAGGTTGTCAGTCCAAGGACACTCGATGCATAAGACTTAAGTGCCTCGATGACCTTGAACAACTACTGAAGATAAGCGGGTGTTGGGAAAAATCCAAAATGTATTTGTCAGCCTAATCAAAGAGATGTTAGCATTGGATCCAAACCAGCGCATAACACCCTCGGAGGTTTTCCACCACCCCTTTTTCAATCCTGGCCTCTCTAAGAGTTCTCCCTGCACTGACATGAGTAGCACAGGGGGACAAAACCTTGTGGTCTCTCAGCAGCCTTCTAGTTGTAAAAGAGAAGAATCACAGAAAATCAGCTGCAGTTCCCAATACTCAGAAGAATTTTCTCAACAAGAATATGTCAACGCATCAGCCAACACATCCTCCTCTATAGATGATCTTGAAATATCTAAAGGGACCCTTTTGGGAGGTCACTACGAGGTCGAGGGTTTCCTTGGAGAAGGGCGCTTTGGTATTGTAACCAAATGTCGCAATACAAAAACCAACGAATTTGTTGCTATTAAAGTCAACGAGAGAAACCCTGAAATTCTGCAACAGGCAAAAATGGAAATTCTCATCCTGGAGCAGCTGCGAGGCTTGGATGCAGATAGATGCAACATTGTTAAATGGAACAACTTTTTCATCGACGGTGACCGCATCTGTTGTGCCAGACTGGTATCTTTGCAAGATGGCAGCTGTCGAGCTAGCGCTTGAGGAGAGAGTCTCCCTTCTCTATTTACTGTGGAGAGCAGAGCAGCGGCGTAAAAGACGTCCTCGCCGTACCTGGGTCCATCAGGTCCTCGAGACGCGTGAGCAGTTTGGTGAGTTTCACCATTTGCTACAGGAGCTGCGCCTGGATGACGGCAGATTCCAGCGATATCATCGTCTGTCACTCGGCCAGTTTGAGGACCTGCTTTCCCGCGTCGGTCCCAGAATTGCCCGCCTAGACACCAATTACAGGCGCTCAATCCCACCAGCAGAGTGCCTGTCCATCTGCCTGAGGTTAGTAAAAGTGTTTAATACGGTAGTCCTTTATTGATACCTGCGCTAATATATGCTAAACCATCCATTTATACACTGCTAACATGGATGTGCTATGCTAACAGTGAATGCTCTCGGTGTTTACCGATAGCAAACTGGTACGAGACGACTTCATAATATTTGTAGTGATACTCAGACGGTCTCATCAAGTCCCGATTTAATTCGATTTATGCTGTTATCAGTGTTTGAATGATAGCATGGCTGTGGTGTCATAGGTATGCTCTCGGTGTTTGCTGATATCAAACTTGTACTAGGACCAATGTGGGTTAATCTTTGTAGTGATACTCACTCCTTTTTTCATTTAGACCTGGTTTAATTCTGGGATAGTTGAATATTTGTTTATAATCACGGCAGATTGTTCTAGATTATATCAAATATATATCATGTAATTATCCTTATAATCCACCCATGGCTCCAACACCATTGTGAAGTTTGCTGACGACACAGTGGTGTTGGATGGATGAAGTGAAGAATCTGGCATCGTGGTGCCAGGACAACCACCTCCAGCTGAACGTCAGCAAGACCAAGGAGCTGGTGGTGGACTTCAGAAGGGGTCAGCACAGAGACTACAAGCCCATCATCATCAATGGAGCGCCAGTGGAGAGGGTGCAGTCCTTCAAGTATCTTGGTGTCCACATCTCCTCAGACCTGACATGGGCTGCCCACATTCAGGTCCAGACCAAAAAGGCTAGGCAGCGCCTGTATCACCTACGACAACTGAGGAAGTTCAGGGTCTCTCCAAAGATCCTCAGGATTTTCTATACAGGCGCTGTGGAGAGCATCCTCACACAGAACATGACATCGTGGTTTGGGAACAGCTGTGTGAAGGACCAAAAAGCTCTCCAGAGAGTGATCCGTACAGCAGAACGCTGCTGCAGGATTGCTCTCCCCCCGCTTCAGGACACCTACACCAGGAGATGCCGGACTAGAGCAGCGCAGATACTGAAGGACCCGTCCCATCCTGGCAACAAACTGTTCCAACTTCTGCAATCTGGTAGAAGGTTCCGCATCTTCCGGGCAAGGACAGAGAGACTCAAGAGGAGCTTCTATCCCCAAGCCATCCGTGCCCTAAACACACACACCCGCCCTCTCACATCATCTATAATTGACTGAGACAGGACTCTCTTCCAGACACTCTAAACCAAGGCACAATGTACATTTCAAAGTATGTCTTTGTGCCCCCTTTTCCCTGTTCATGCCCTATCAGCCCCCCTGGCTAAACTTTGCAAGATCCGCCCCTGCACAGTTACCAGCGTCAGCTACGTAGAAAAAGATCCTGGTGTAGAAAGTAATATTAAATACATTCTAACAACAGCTTATCAAGCTTAAACGTGCTGCTGTTGTTCAGCCGCTGGTTTCCTCTTTCTGGTGCAAAGTGGGCCAAAAACAAACAAGAGAGACGGACTCGCGACAGAAAAGCCGATCAGCTGATCGTTAAGCAGTTTCATGATTGAAGTAACAGCAAGAAGAGGCAGTCGCTTGTTAAGCTTAACGCAGGAATGCTTTACAAACATTCAGAGATGGACTTACACACTTGCTTTACTTCTCTCGGGGATAACTTTATGGGAGATGAAATGCCGGGTTGCTAGCGAAGCTCCAAATGCTATCCAGACCACCGACAGGTCCCGCATGCCACAGCCGCTCTATCACGTGATGCATACTGCTCCGACGTGCTAACGTTCTGAGGTGAGTTACGGCGTGTTGCAAGTTTTGCGAGGTGCTTTCGTGATATTTAATGGATCGGATTACATTTTTTATTTTTTTTATTTTTCTCCGATATCCGATCCAGTAATTTAGGTCAGTATCGGACCGATACCGATCGGATCGGTCCATCTCTAGTCACAACCATAACATTCAACAATACATGTTAAAAATGAGCAACTACAATGCTAAATAATCCAAATCCAAAAGAATAAACATAAATCCTTTGCCACAAGTTATTATTTACACCAGAATGAGTTCATCATCTTCTGGAATTTCCACAGAAGAGATTAGATTAGATTAGATAGATTAGATAGAACTTTATTAATCCCTCGGGTGGGTTCCTCTGGGAAATTCGATTTCCAAAAAAGCACAGCACCGACAAAAGTTACAGAGTTACAGAATATTATATATATATATATATATATATATATATATATATATATATATATATACAGACGAAGGGGATAAATAGAATAAATAGGAATAAAAATAAAAATACAAGTGAATTGCACATTTCAAGTATTGAGTCTATTGCACCGTTGACTATTTACAAAAGTATTGCACAAAAGGTATTGCACAGTGAGGTGAAGAGGCACTACAGCTTAGTTGTTGCCCCCTTCCTTTGTCCTCCTGTTTCCCCTCCCTCTCCCCTCCAGGGAGGAGTTAAACAGTCTGATGGCGTGTGGGACAAAGGCGTTTTTAAGTCTGTTAGTTCTTGTCTTTGGGAGAAGCAACCTGTCACTGAACAGACTCTTCTGGTTGTTAATGGCCGTGTGCAGAGGATGTCTGGCATTGTCCATAATGTCCATCAGTTTCTTTAATGTCCTTTTCTCTGCCACTGTCACCAGAGTGTCCAGCTTCATGCCGACCACAGAGCTAGCCCTCCTGATCAGTTTCTCCAGCCTGGATGAGTCCTTCTTTGCTGTGCTGCTCCCCCAGCACACCACAGCATAGAAAAGTACTCCAGCAACCACCGACTGGTAAAACATCCTCAGGAGCTTCCTGCAGATGTTAAAAGACCTCAGCCTCCTGAGGAAGTACAGTCGGCTTTGGGCTTTTTTATACAGGTGCTCTGTGTTGCATGACCAGCAAACTGTTACATGAGCAAGACAGCCAAGGAGGTAAAGGCTTGCAGACTTAGCGGTCTGGATGTTGGATGAGAGGTTGCGGGTTTGGTGGTCGGAGATAGATGTGGATGAGATGATAAACTTTGCCTGTTCTATTTTTAAAATAATTACTTAAAATGTGTTTCTTAAAGCTTTCAGCTTTGAGGTCGGTTTCACAGTGAGCGCTCTGTTTCTATAGTCTTAAATTTAGCGCAACTAATCCCACAAGTTATCCACTTACTTTTTATAACCTTCTTCCATAAAAATGTAATTATTTAGAGCTGTTAGTTTTGGTGTTCATGAAAAAAAACCTGAAACAATCAAACAATCAAAGAGTGAATGTAATAAAAGCCAATACTAAGATGTTAGTTTTGAAGCAACGTCTCACACAGGAGAGCAATTTTAAATGAATTTACTTTGAAGTCCGTGTTAGACTTAATTAATGTATTTTTTTCTGTACAGTTTTAACAACAATGATGAGACTGTTTACATAAAAGCTTTTACAATTTGTTGAATGATAGGTTTGTAGCATAAACCTATTCGCTGGAACGTTAAGGACAATTCAACTGCACAGCAAAAAGCATTAAACACCAAGTAGGCAAAGTTCTTCGTGTTTTGAGGGAGAGAACCACGACAAGCGCCGTTCCTTCGCTTGACCCCAGTCGCTCTCGTCCGCTCCCCCGTAACACTGCTCTTTTATTGAGGTTACATGAATATACATAGGTTCATTAACATATGACGTCTACATACAAACAAAGAGTACCTTGCCTGTGCGTTGTGTAAGTGTGCGTGTGTGTGTGTGGGGGGGGGGGTCAGAGTGTGACCCCATAAATGACTTCCCTAAACCTGCTAATCTTGAAGTCCAGCAGTTCATCTAAACAAAAGGCACTTAGCCTAAAACAGATATAGATACGTTCATCCTACCATAAAACAATAAGACAATGTACGACCTCTCCCATGCTCCCAGAATGTGGGTGTGAAAGCCAGAGCACTCTGGAATGCACACAAAGCCTTTGAAGACTATTAAGGATCACACATCCTATCACTACACAATCGATTGTACACCTCTAAGCATATATGGTTAAATATTTCTAAGCATAAATGACAATAAACAATACAAATCTAACATTGATAGGTGTGTAGTTTTTTTTAAAAGTAACTATTGGTTAAAATCAGTAGTAATCTTTATTGGATAGAGAAAAAAAAATCTAATTAATACAAGAAAAAATAACTCACTAAAGAAAAGGAATACATGACTGAAAAAACACAAATTGCAATTGTGTTGAGGTAAAAGATTTACATGTGATGGTCTTGTGTTCTACATCAGTGAGGTACTAGCAAACTAACTGTAAAATAAACATCTAATCACTGTTTCACAAGAAGCTGATGAAGACATCCTTGTTGGAGTGCTTCAACCAGACTATAACTCTGTCTGAACAAATTCATCTCTTTTAACGAGGTGTGGCCATGATATGGTATCTGCAGGGCACATTCATAAAACTGCTGTTTTCAGGAATGAGGTTTATACTGTCAGGGCCTCCAGCACAGGAAAAAGTGAAATCCTGCAGCAATGATACTATAAAGATAAAAAGCTCCATACGGGCCAGAGACTCGCCAACACAGTTTCTCTTCCCTGTAGAGATACACAAAGGACTCTGATTAAAAATAATTGCTTTTCACTGTAAATATCAAGATATTTGGAAAAAAATTATTCTTTTGCATGATTTAACATGCAAAAGAACTGGATGATCAATAACTGTGTGTTGACTCTTTACCTGCAGAGAATGGCATGAATGCAGGACTTTTCTTAAAGTTGCCATTATTGTCCAAGAAGTGCTGGGGATTGAAGGACCTGGGAGTGGCCCATTGCTTTTCCTCTTTTAGCACAGAGTGCAACAGCGGAATAATTACAGTGTCCTATTCAAAACATATATCTTGTTAGTGTTGCTGCTTTCAACATTATTCTCTGACTTGATATACAATAGATTCTGTAATACACATGAGATCTTGGAATTGAGAATACCTTTGGGATTGTATAACCCCTGAAGGATATATCATTCAGTGTGTAGTGAGGGAGGCTGAGAGGGACATGGTCAAGAAAACGTTGCACTTCATGGATGACAGCAAGTGAAAAAGGGAGGGACTTCCTGTCCTCCATCCTGGGACAACGGCCTTTTCCAATAACAGTGTCAATCTCTTGCTGCATTTTCTCTGGACACAGCAAAGCAGAAATGATTACCACTCTGATTTGTTTTATACGTCCACCAAGGGACGTATTCCTAACCATAATGTATTAGTATTGAATGTATTATAAAGTAAATTCACAGTTTTACCTTGTTTTGGGGGGTATTTAATCAGCACGCTAAGAGCATATCTCAGGGTGGAGCTGGTGGTCTGTGTTCCAGCCAGAAACAGAGTCATTATTGTAGAGATCAAATTGTCATAGTGGAACTCAGTTGTGGAAATCTCCTTTTCCTGAGAGAAGAAAGTTGTCATTGTTTTTCTGTGCTTCTCTGTACTTCAATCTGTCTCTCTTTATATTTTTTCTCTTTCTGTCTGTGTGAGTGTATATTTGTGTGTGCATCTTGATCTGTTCTGGCTTCTAGCCCTTTGTTTCTGCACACCTGAGGTGAATAATCTCATCTGTTTGTCATCAGTTATTATCTTACCATCATATCTTACTTTAATAGACTTGACCCGTGTTCAGTGTCAATGTTCCCTCTGGCAGAAACATACGATTTAAGGAGTTTGCTAAAGTAGCTCAGTGCTGTGTTGTTGGTAATTTTAAATGTAAGCAACAGTATTTTAAACTGGATGTGGTATTTAATGGGTAGCCAATGCAGGTCAGCTAGAGTAATTTCCCCATGGGGATCAATAAAGTATCCATTATTATTATTATTATTATTAGAACATGGTTATGTGTGATTATTCCCAGCTCTGCTCTCCTCCTGTGTATCATTCCCTCATTATCCCTCTGTCTTTTAAGCCCTGTGTCTTCCTGTGTTTGTTGCTGGTTTGTCTGTGTTTCTTCCTCTGCATTTTCTGTGTTCCAGAGTCCATGTCCAGGGGCGTTTTCCTACACTGGCCTCTATAAAACAATATAAACAGAAAATAAGCACTAACAATATATATTTATTTCGAAACAGTTTCCCCCTTTTCATTTCTCTCCTGAGAAATGAACTAATTCCTGATTTATCCCATTAACTTTACTTGCATGTGAGAATAATAGCTAAAGTATAACAAAAGAAATCCAAAAAATAAAACCTTTCCATTGCCCAAGCATGTATGTCATCTGTCCCCTCAACGGGTTGTATATTTTCAATGTTCCCTTATTATTGTGGCATAATTACTTCTATTCACAACAAATAAATCAAACAAATAAATCAAGCTCTACGACAGCACCTCACACACACAAAGTAACTCCACCAGAGTGCCTATTTCGAGTCACTTTTGCCGGTCCAAGCCCGGTGTAACAACAGAACCCAGAGCCCCTGTCGATAGGGTGTTACAAATAAGTACTCTGAGTTCCTCCAAAATTACCGGATTCCTTCCTCTGTCTCGAAAAGGAGAAACCAGCCACCCTTTGAAGAAATGTCATTTTTGGTGCTTGTTTACACAATGGTCTTATTCTTTTTCAGTCACTACCCAGAGCTAAACCATAGACCACTACCCAGAGCTCATTAGCTCTGGGTAGTGGTCAATGGTTAATCTGGTTAACCTATGTCCCTTGCAAGATGTGAGGGACATAGATTAACCAGTAAATGCTACTACTGCACATTCACCCAGTGTATATACTATATGTATGTATATATATATATATAATGTTCTTCCTCTACACACCCCCCCCCCAATTTTTGCACATGTCGAGGAGCGTGTCAGGCTACATTTCACTGTGTGTTATACTTGTATAACTATGCATGTGACAAATAAAGAACCTTGAACCTTGAACCTGAAATCAAGTAAATCAAAGGCCTTACTTTTATGCTCAGCTCTCTCTTCACCAGCTGGATATCATTTACATTACTGCAACTATCACCAATCCATCTGTCAATCTCCCATGTCCCTCTCCTCTCACTTGGGAATAAAACCCTGAGATACTTAAAGCTAACCACTAGCAGCACTTGGGTGCACTTTTCCAGCTGAGAACCTTGACCTTAAACTTGGAAGCGCCAATTCTCATTTCCACCACTTCACACTTGGCTACAAACCATTCCAGTTCAAGTTGAAGGTCATCACTTGATGTAACCAACAGAACCACATAATCTGTAAAGGTCAGGGAGATTGTGAGACCCCCAAAGTGGAATCCTTCCACCACTTTGCTACACCTAGAAATTCTGTCCATAAAAAAGTGGACAGAATGACACCGCAGCAATTAAAACAACAAACGGCTGCGCGCGCTCGGAGTGCACCAGTGAAGACAATGCATTCATCATCACAGAGCATGCCGTGAGGAACACCTTCAGGAGGGTGAACACCAGGAAGGCAGCAGGACCAGATGCAATCCCTGGCCGGGTCCTGAGAGCCTGCGCTGACCAGCTAGCAGCGGTGTTCACGGAAATCTTCAACCTTTCACTGGCCCAAGCAGTGGTTCCCACGTGCTTCAAACAGTCCATCATTGTCCCTGTTCCAAAGAAACAAACAGCCCGCTTGCCACAATGACTACCGTCCAGTAGCACTGACTTCAGTTGTAATGAAGTGTTTTGAAAGACTGATAAGAGATCGCATCACTTCTTCACTTCCTGTCACCATCGACTCACTTCAGTTTGCTTACTGGACTAATCGTTCCAGAGACGACGCCATAGCTCACCTGCTCCACACATCCCTGAGTCACCTGGACACTGGCAGAGGGAGTTATGTTAGGATGCTGTTCGTGGACTACAGTTCAGCATTCAACACAATAATTCCCTCTAAGTTTTTCACCAAGTTGACGGATCTAGGACTCAGCTCATCACTGTGTCAGTGGATCCTCAACTTCCTCACAGACAGACCCCAATCAGTGAGGGTGGCAAAACAAGTCTCCATCTCACTCAGCACTGGAGCGCCTCAGGGCTGTGTTTGAAGCCCCCTGCTGTACTCACTGTACACTTATGACTGTGTAGCCACATCAGACACCACCTCCATTGTCAAGTTTGCTGACGACACTGTTGTTGTGGGCCTGATCTCCGACAACATCGAGACGGCCTACCTGGAGGAGATTAGGAACCTGGAGACCTGGTGCCAGGAGAATAATCTCCTCCTAAACATCAGCAAGACTAAGGAGCTGATCGTGGACTTCACTACAAAGCAGGCGAGGAATTACAAGCCCCTCAGTTCTACAGTGAGGCTAGTCACGTGCTCTAATGTTGTGATGTGGACATTAATGTGCTCTCTGTGCAGAGGAGTTTTTTTTGTTTCCTGTTCTCATGCTGTCCTCCCATAGGTGCCCAGCGTGAGAAGAGGTCTCTTTTTTTCCTCTTGTACTTTTCCCATTGTTGTGTAATTTTTCAGTGTTTTCTCTGCAACGCTGCCAATCTCCGACTGTATTCCCATGTGATGTCTTTGTTGTGTGTATAAGTCGGGGGGGGTCCTATTCCTCTGCGGGGCAACCTGCATATGGCCAATAAACCAATAAAGCATTCATTCAATTCAATCATCAGTGGCACGCCAGTGGAGAGAGTGGACAGTTTCCGATACCTGGGTGTCCACATCACTCAGGACCTGTCATTGTCCTGTCACATCAACACCCTGGTTAAGAAAGCCCGTCAGCGTCTCTTCTTCCTCAGAAGACTTAGAGACTTCCATCTGCCACTGAAGGTGCTCAAGAACTTTTACTCCTGCACCATCGAGAGCATCCTGACGGGAAACCTCTGCACCTGGTTTGGGAACAGCACCAAGCAGGACAGACGAGATCTGCAAAGACTGGTGCGCTCAGCCGAACGCATCATTCAATCAGAGCTCCCTGACCTGCTGTCCATCTACACCAAGCGGTGCAAGTCCAAAGCCAGGAAGATTATGATGGACCTCTCCCATCCCAACAATGGACTCTTCTCACTGTTGAGGTCTGGGAAGCGCTTCCGCTCCCTTAAGGCCAAAACAGAGAGAATGAGGAGGAGCTTCTTCCCCCAGGCTATTCGGGCCCTGAACCAGGTGTAGGACTGGACTCTCCCACACATATCACATCACCACATGCACTCTGTTTTTTCTTCATGCACACTTCCTATAATTTATAATCTCTTTCTGCTATTTGCACATTTTTTTTACTGTAAATTTCTAAGTTAAATCTGTAAATTTTGTATAACCTGTAAATTGTAAATACTGTAAAACCACTGTCATTTCGGGCATTGCACAGCTACAAGCATTTCACCTCATGTCATACTGTGTATGGTTGCGTGTGTGACAAATAAAATTTGAATTTGAACTCTGAACTGTTGTTAAGCACATTAGTGCAAAAGACTGTAAGTGCACAGTCCCCAACCGGAAGGGGCAGGGAAACAACTCACTTGTCCACCAGTGAAACTTCCAATGTGCAGGTGAAAAACTGAGGAGATACAAGTATACTGATTGAAACACCAGATTGGCACTGAGTCCAGACCCTCAAAAGGAGTTTGGTTCCAGAGCCTGTGCAATGTGTTGAAATAAGCCTGACCACATCTAGCTGGGGGTCTTTTAATTTAACATCATGCTCCTTACCCACTAGAAAGATAATGTTCCTTGTCCCAAAACCCTTCTTCATAGGGATTATCTGAATCAGTTTTCATTTGGTCCCTTAGCCAGGACAAGTTTGCCTTAGGAGACTCTGTCACAAACAAATTCCTCCAACAACATGCAAACCTTTCCATCACAAGAAGGCAATTCACAGAGGAGTGTTTAAAATCATTCATAGCAAGATTAGGAAATTTTTAGCACTTTAGATTATATTAATTGCCTAGATTAATAAACACAGTATTTGGAGTTTTGAGCTTTCTTTGATAAATTATGCTTAAGTTTTCCAACCTGGTTCATTTGAATAAGGAAGGAGTCTATGTAGTCTCGTGGGGAGCTGGGGTCCAATGTGTCTTTGTGTTCTTGGATCTTCATCTTGATAAACTTTCTCACTTCTTCATACTCTGCAAAAACTTTTTGATGGGGGCCAGGAAGATGGTCCATGAGTTTCGGAAAGAGGTTGTACATCTGTTGTAAAGAAACATAGCAACATACATTCTTGTGAAGAGACAATGATACATGTACTGTGTTTGGATCATTTTTACAGTATGATTTTCAAAAGACGTATATACTATTATACAAAATATGAAAACCAAATTAAAAAGCATTTCTATTTAATTTTTAATTTACCTGACCCACAGGGCTGCTGTTAACGTTTTCTATTTGAAAAAGTATGGTAAGAAGGCGTAAGAACTGCTTGTCTTCATAGCTGAACCGTTGACCAAAAACCAGGCAGCAGATCACGTTAGACACAGTACAGCTCAATAAGAATGTGGGGTCAAATGGTGCACCTGCAAGAGAAGAGGAATCATCTGTCAGATTAACTAAGGACTTCACTTTAGTTATGACATGCCCACACTTCCAACTTTCCCACTGTTTAGTCAGTTTTTTAAAGAGATTTAAAGAGTATGTTTGTTGGCACATGGCTTTCCCAAATAACAGTTTTCATGCATTTGAATGTGTTTTCTGAGATCAGTTGTTGTGCATCCTGATGTGTTAACAACCTGAAGCTCACAAAAACACTGTTTTAGTAGATCATATTGTGTTTTTTGGGTGGCTGTGGTGGGTGTCAATTCAGTACTGGAAAATAATAGGTTAGTGGCATTAGCCCACTGTGGTATGTTTCTATCTTGCTAAACTTAAGACTGATTATATTCAATTAGTGTTATAGTGTCCTGTAATATTTAGGGCATGTGAAATGACCTTTCAGCACCTGAAATTATACCTTTTAATTTATGTATGTGAGCCCTCATATGTTCACTCTCTTCTTGGATCCATTCTTCCATCCCCTTGCGTCCCATCCCAAAGTCTCTTAGAGTGGTCATTGTGAAGCGTCGCAGCTGACGCCAGCGTTCCCCGTTACTGCTCCCTAGACCTGAAAGGTTAAACCACTTACCAAAGTAATGGAAGAGAAGCCATGCTGGTTCATGAAAGAATTAAACACTAGGAAACAAAATCACTTGTGCCTTGACAAAGACAACATATTTAAGTGATCACGCTTTACCATATTTCTTGTTAGGGTTGTGTATTAATGGAGTTGGGGCTCTGCCTGTGAAGTCATCTGCTTGATCCACCAAGGCTTCTTTCACAGCATCATATCCTACCAGAACTACTGTCCGCTGCCAGCCTAGGTATACTGTCATCACTGGCCCATAGGTTTCACTGAACTAAAGATAGATAAAATGATTTATTTAAATCATTTAAATTAAATAAATCATTTATTTAAATGCGCATTCATCTGAAATTTTGTCTAAATGCCAACATGCTGTTAAAGTTAAATTTGGTGTGTTTATAGAAAGTATGCGAGTCTCCTCAAATTACGAGAAAATATATTGTACAACTTAAAAAACTGCACAAATATTTAAAAAAGTGAACTCTTACCTTAACAAAGCTTTTAAAAGGTGCTTTTTTGTCTATCTGTAGAAGGTTTCCTATGAGAGGAAGTGCAGTGGGTCCTGGAGGCAAATGCCAGTTCCTTTTGTGTTTTATATTAAACATCCACAGCAGAACTAAGATTAAACCTGCTAAGATCACAGTTGCACAAGATTCCATCCTGCTCTATATAATATAAAAACTATAAAATAATGAAAAAAAATACAAGACAGCAGCAAGTCAAGGAACTAGAAGCAAAAAGAAATTTCAACAAGACTCAGGGTTATGAGAAATATGAAGTTCACACTACAGCTACACAAATAAAGCAACAGAGAGCCCTGTTGAAAGAAGAACTCAAAGACAATATCAATTGGGATTAAGACTGCAAAGTCTAACTAAGAGTAAAACTATACTAATAGAACAGGATAAATCAAACCGTAATAAAAACAGAACTTAATATGCCAGCAACCCAAAAGCCTGGCTCCAAGACCCAGGACAGTCACACATAGGAGATCTGTTTATATTTAACAGGGAGTTTGCGTAAGCATGGAATAGGACACTGGTGAGCTTATTGATTAACCACTCTTCTTAGTTAACCTTTAATTTATTATGTTTTTTAGAATTTTTTTAAAACTGTCAAATGTTTTATTGCGGCTCCAAAACCAACAGCAGCGGCAGGCTAGACGACACACAACAATAAACACGTTAAATGCACTTCTGAGCTATTTGTTCTTGCAATCATTTTTGATAGGTCTTTATCAATTGAGTTCTGTCTTGCTGGGGGTCACAGACTTCTGCAAAAACTGTCTAATAGGGGACGACCGTGGCTCAGGGGTTTGGGAAGCGCATCTATAACCGGGAGGTCACTGGTTCGATCCCCGGGCTCTCTGTCCAGGTCGTTGTGTCCTTGGGCAAGACACTTTACCCTACCGCCTACTGGCGGTGCGATATGGCAGCCTCGCTTCTGTCAGTCTGCCCCAGGGCACCTGTGGCTACAACTGTAGCTTACCGCTTGCTTGTGAATGCGAGAGTGAATGAATAGTGGCATTATAAAGCGCTTTAGGTGCCTTGAATCTTTAATATGACGGCGTCTCAACTTTGGCCGGGGAAGATGCGCTCTGGGCCTTCTTCATTACTAGGTCGTGGAAGCACCGGTCGATGAAATCTTGGAGAGCGTCTAAACTCTCTTCGTTGTCCTCCAGGGTGTTGGAGATAGTTGGACAAATGTGGTTAGTTAAATGACAATTGATTAGTGTATTTGGAATACTTCAAGGTTTTTTTTTTAAATTTAGGAATACTTTAAGTTTTAAAGCGTTTTTTATATTCTATGCTACCATTTGCTTTTTTTCCCTCCAAATCTCCGGCGTCTGACGTCACCTACAGCATAATTCGCTTACCTTCTCCCGTCACTTCCATCACTTACGGTCTCACTTCCCTCCTCTATATTATTTTGAGCACAATGTTTCTTTGTTTATCTAAAAACAAATGAATTAAACTGTGTTTATATTGATATCCAATGAGTTCAACCCTTTGTGCATTGGGCAACTGAAAGAGACGTAAATACTAATTTAGTTTTTCTAAAGTGGGTTTGACCTGCAGCTCAGTAAAGCACCCCTCCGGGAGCCAAACCCATCTGTTCTCTGATTGGATAGTGAAATTTGTGATTGACATGACATCGACTAATCAGCTGAAAGGAAGAAAAATCAGGTCAAAATTCGTACTCGTAAGTTGAAACTTGAGTGCAGAGTTTCACTCTTATTTTTTTTGCTTTGTATCTGTAAACAGACCTTAACAAAAAGAATTTGTAATTTGTGTAAATATTTTTACACACACAAATCTTTTTTATGCACACACAAATTCTTATCTACAGATGCACAAAGATACGCATTCTGACTTACAACAACAACAAGATTAGGGATGGTGTACATGAGAATCGGACGTCCACTTGGAGCAACTGCATTTCTGCTTCTGCGCATTATGTGGGTGTTCCACAAATGTGCAACTTGTTGCAGCTCTTTCTGTTAAATATTAACAATTTTTAAAAAATCTCACGAGAGCACATTTCTTTTGGCTCAACATGTTGACCAAAAGCACCACACACGTGCCTTTTTTTTAAACATTGTGATTTTATGTTTCCGGCCAGTGAAATATGCATTTTTTTCATATCCTGAACATGATGGTAATAAGCCTGGTTTATGTGCATGGTGGGTGTTAAAGCGAACTTTTTCTCTCTCTGTGTCTCTCTTTCTCTCTAACACACAGACACACACTGACTCAATAAAAGAATATAAATGTGGTTACATACCTCGATGACGTTCAGGCATGTAAACAATATGAGTTGCTTGTCCAAAAAACATCCAGAAAAACAGTCATTGTCTTTTAATTTCTGGAAACGATTTTTCCAGTGCTGACTCTCATAAAGGCTCACCAGCCTTGAATATGCTGATTGTGATTGCTGGGCCCAGTAATAAAACTGTTTCGATCCATAATCCAATGCAAGAGTCTTTGCATCTCTGCCATTATGACCCAAAGCAGAGCTAATCCTGGCAGGTGTGCCCATCTTCTTTTCTACTTTTACTATGAAATATCCAGCAATGACTTTGGGATCATTGTTTGTTGAATAGGCTTGAAGCCAAATCGTAACTCTAGAAAAGCCATCAATACAGCCATTTATACAGATTCCAAAAGGCTTCAGTTTGTCATAGAAGTCAACATGCCATGAAATTTGGTCCAGGATTAACATACGTGCGTCACATTAGGTGATTTCTGCGTCATTGCTCAACCCCATAAGGGTCAAGATATTTCAGTAAATGTCTCGCAGTATACTCTGCGTGACAACATAACCTGTGTAAATGCAGTTCAGCTGGTGTAGTTTGTATCCATGGAGCCTCCCGTGTCCCTCCAGTTGATCAAAAAGAAATCGTGCCACCTCAGTCGACTCAGACTCATTCTTTCTCCAGTATAGCCACATGCGTTTTAGGTTTCTTCTGAGTGTCTGCATGCTTATCACAATACTGTCCCACCTGCTCAGTAACAGAAAATCTCCCCATGCCTCAATCCAAGCATAAAATAGAACTTAATTAATTCCGATAAACAAGCCATGTTCTCGCACTCTGATCTGCACTGCCATCCACTTCACTATGTTTTAAGGCAAACGAATATATCATGTTCAAACAATAAAAGATATGTTATAACGTGAAAACTTTATTGTTCAAACAATATAATTATCTCGTTTGTACGTTAAAGGTTTTTTGTTGTAACGTGATAATTATGTATATTGTAATAACGTAATATTTTGTCGTTCAAACGTGAAAGTATAATGTACTAACATGATAGTATGTTGTACAAACATGAAAAGTATATTGTTAGAACAATAAAGTTTTCACGTATAACGTGATATACCTCTGTTGTTTTATTGCCTGGGTGTCAGCTCTACGCTTCCATAGAAAATACTATGATTTAAATTTTAAAGCAAAATTTCACACATGAGAACAATTTTTTTTTAATTTACTTTGTCCTTGTTAGGCTTTTTTTTGGGGGGGGGGGGGGTTGTAAAGTTTTAACAGCCATGATGAGACGATTTACATAAAAACCTTAATGATTTGTTGATAGGTGTAAAGCCATTTACAGTAGTTATTGGTTAATAATAGTAGAAATATTTATTGCCTGTAGAGGAAAAATAGTCCAATTAATACAAGAAACAATAACTCTTTAAAAAAAAAAAGGAAACAAAAAACAATACATGACAAAAAACAGAAAGCACAGTTATGATGAGATGAAAGATTTACATGTAATGGTCTTGTGTTCTACATCAGTGAGGTACTAGCAAACTACTGACCCTGAACGCATCAGAAACACACTGTGATCATTTAGGTAGTCTGCATGGAATTGACTTGGCCTCAAGCAAGTTAGAGACATAGTTGGTGCTTCCAACCGTCCACTTTCCTTTCCACTTAGCGTTACAAGGTGCTGGGTCCTTACCAGCTGTCAAAGGGAAAGAGAGAGGATAACCTCGGACTCTCTTTGCAGGGTTCACGTGTGTTTACCCCAAAGTGGCGTAGTTAAAAATGTGCTATATTGACCCAAAAGAGGTCAAAGTAATCTCTGCAGAAAACCAGCTGCGTTAACATTGTGCTACACTTGTAGCTGAATACATCATTGGAGAGAATGTTATTAAAGCAAATACTAAGATTTTAATGTTGAAACAACATTTCAGACAGGAGAGCAATTTTTAATTCATTCACGTTAATCCTTGTATTTTTTTGTTTTCTACAGTTTCAACAATGATGATGAGACTGAGTATTTATATAAAAGTCTTTATGATTTGTTGATAGGTGTAAAGCCATTTAGTAGATAGTAGTAATATTTATTGCTTGTAGAGAAAAACAGTCCATTAATCAACTCATAAAAAAAAGAAAAGAATAAATGACAAAAAACATAAACACAGTTATAATGAGATGAAAGATTTTCATGTAATGGTTGTGTGTTCTACATCAGTGAGGTACTAGCAAACTAACTGTAAAATAAACATCAAATCACTGTTTCACAAGAAGCTGATGAAGACATCCTTGTTCGAGTGCTTCAACCAGACTATAACTCTGTCTGAACAAATCATGTTTTTAACGAGGTGTGGCCATGATATGGTATCTACAGGGCACATTAAGAAAACTGCTGTATTCGGGAATGAGATTTATACTGTCAGGGCCTCCAGGACAGGAAAAAGTGAAATCCTGCAGCAATGATACTATGAAAATAAAAAGTTCCATACGGGCCAGAGACTCGCCAACACAGTTTCTCTTCCCTGTAGAGATACACAAAGGACTCTGATTAAAAATAACTGCAGGGCTCTAGACTAACTTTTTGTCACGGTTGCACTTGTTTTCTAAGGTGCGCCAGCACAAAAGTTAGGTGCACCCAAATTTTTCAACCACATTGCTTACCACCACAATTTTACATATTCACTTTTTTTCGGGGGGGGGGGGGGGCAGCTGTCCATACAGACAGTATTGATTTGTAAATGACAATCTTGTCAACACAAAGTTCTTTATTTGGAGCACAGTTCTACAAGAAACATAAGTGACTGAAAAAGTGCTTGTGCTTTAAGTGCTTCACTGAGCTGAAATTGAAACTTAATACATCTCAAGATATATTAAAGAAAAGGAAATCTTAATTAAAAAGACCTCAAAGTGTCTGATAAGCCTTCAAATTGAACATCTCAGTATCTGAACATCTAAACAGCTTGATATCTTATAGATTATCCTCCACTGCAGTCACATGCCCCTCAGATGGCCAACTCCTGTAATTTGGCCTTTTTCCCATTTTTTTCTTGTGTGTTCGGGATGACACCTATAAACTTCACATACGCGACATCATTACTGTATGTAGGGTTTACGTTCAAGCCATTTTTCTTGTGAAGAATTATTTCGGACGTACAATAGGCATATTGTAACATTACATAGGCAATGTTAAACTTAATCATCATCTTGGCCTCCTCTGGTGACCTGTTTGCTGCAAACGTATATGGCTCATTATCTTATGCCATCTCCAGACCAGTGTTAGACACAACCTGAGAGGTTGATGGCTCCGTGTCATAGCACTGGCTACGGACGGATCAGGCCTTAAGGAAAAAGTTATCAATCGTTCTTTTCATCTTTTATCATTACCCACAGCTATATCTACTTCTATCGGGCCTAGGCTACTCACACCTCTCTATTCGCCTGCACTTTCAAACGTACACACACGCAGGCCTACAGAAATATGTGGACCACAGCTATTCAGAGAGGTCTCTAAATGGTTTAGACCATGATATGGGCATAGTGTGTGTCTGTTGTTGACCACACGGAGACTTTCAGAGTTGTAGGGACATTTTCTTTTACTTGAATGGCTGGTCACACCGGTGCGAACTAGGATTTTTTTAGTCACACCATTGAGAAATTAGGTTGCATGTGTGTCCAAACTGGTCACATTCTAGAGCCCTGAATTGCTTTTCACTGTAAATATCAAGATATTTGGAAAAAAAAAATTACGTCAACATGCAAAAGAACTGGATGATCAATAACTGTGTGTTGACTCTTTACCTGCAGAGAATGGCATGAATGCAGGACTTTTCTTAAAGTTGCCATTATTGTCCAAGAAGTGCTGGGGATTGAAGGACCTGGGAGTGGCCCATTGCTTTTCCTCTTTTAGCACAGAGTGCAACAGCGGAATAATTACAGTGTCCTATTCAAAACATATATCTTGTTAGTGTTGCTGCTTTCAACATTATTCTCTGACTTGATATACAATAGATTCTGTACTACACATGAGATCTTGGAATTGAAAATACCTTTGGGATTGTATAACCCCTGAAGGATATGTCATTCAGTGTGTAGTGAGGGATGCTGAGAGGGATAAGGTCAAGAAAACGCTGCACTTCATGGATGACAGCAAGTGAAAAATGGAGGGACTTCCTGTCCTCCATCCTGGGACAACGGCCTTTTCCAATAACAGTGTCAATTTCTTGCTGCATTTTCTCTGGACACAGCAAAGCAGAAATGATTACCACTCTGATTTGTTTTATACGTCCACCAAGGGACGTATTCCTAACCATAATGTATTAGGGCTTGTAAAGTAAATTCAAGGTCTTGTTTTGTAAACTTACCCTGTATTTTGGGGTATTTAATCAGCACGCTAAGAGCATATCTCAGGGTGGAGCTGGTGCTTTGTGTTCCAGCCATAAACAGAGTCATTATTGTAGAGACCAAATTGTCATAGTGGAACTCAGTTGTGGAAATCTCCTTTTCCTGAGAGAAGAAAGTTGCCATTGTTCTCAGAATATCTTTATCGTCATTTTAACAAGTACAACAAAATAAATGCAGTCCCTGCCTTGTCAAGCAAAGTTTAAAATATAATTACAAATGAAATATAAAAAAAGAGGCAGAAGACTATATTCAGTAATAATTAATAGAACCTTATTGCACATAAGCACTGTTGCACAGGATGTCACAGGATGTCATCCATTGCACAGTATTTGTCGGGCTAATTGTAGGTGATTACCTGTAATTCAGTACCCTAACAGCTGCAGGGTAGATGTTGCTATTTAGTCTATTAGTCTTTGTTCTGATGCTTTTATATCTATTGCCTGATGGGAGCGGTTCAAACAGGTTATGAGGGGGGCGTCCTACTTTCCTGAGACAGCGAGAACGGTGCAGTTGGTCCAGACAGGGTAAAGAACAGGCAATGATCCCCTGGGGCAGGGGTGTCAAACTCAAATACACAGTGGGCCAAAATGCAAAACTAGAACAAGGTCGCAGGCTAACATTAATGTTTATTGAAAAATATCTTCCTCCAGATTTAAGAATGAATCTCTTCTTATGGACTCAAACAAGTTTTGCTGAAAAACTGAATGTGGAACAAGCAAAGCTTAATACTAAACAATGTATATATTAGCTGTATAATACCAGTAGGCCAGCTCTAATAGTAATTTGGTATGGCTTGGTGGGCCAGAGTTTGACACCTATGCCCTGGGGAATCTTTACAATCCCCTGAAGTGGTTTCTTCTGTGCTGTTGTCCAGCTGGAAAACCACACACAGAGACAGTAGCATAGAATGCTCTCGATAGAACATCGATAGAAGGACATCAGCAGCCTTTGAGGGATGTTATTTTTACTGAGGATTCTCAGGAAATAAAGTCTCTGCTAAACCTTCTGTGCCAGCTCTGCTGTGTTCAGACCCAAGGACGTGTCCTCCGTGATGTGAACCCGGAGGACACGTCTCCGGGTTCACATCACGGAGCTGATGCTGATGGCCAAGGAGATGTGGGGGCCACCTTTACCCTTTCTGTGCGATTTTTCAGAACTCCAGCGCTTCTTTGTCCTTGTTGGTCTCTCCTCATTTTCCTCTCTCTATTTTTTCTTTCTGTCTGTGTGAGTGTATAATTGTGTGTGCATCTAACCATGTCTGGTGTTGCAGGGGCAGAATCTGTTCTGGCTTCTAGCCGTTTGTCCCTGCACACCTGAGGTGAATGACCTCATCTGTTTGTCATCAGTTGATTATCTTGCCATTATTTTTTATTATTTATTTTTTAAGATGGGAGAGATCCTTCGATATTCATCTGAGCATTGAACTAACTACATTAGTGAAACCAACTTCTCAAGTAATAAGTTTGATTATGGTTTGTTCCTTGATTTTAACTTAGTGTCATGGTCTGGGTGGAATGCAAATATATTCTAAGCCCCGTTTACAGCTACCAGTCACACTCTTGTTTAACCTAAAGCAACCTGTCAAGCACTTGTAGATTCAGGCACCGAACAGAGTCTCATTGGCAGTGAGCTAGCCAGACAACTGAACATCTCACTGGTTAAGCTAGATCCACCCATTCCTGCCAAAGCCTTAAACGATGAAGGTTTTGCCCACATCAATCATTGCACTGCGCCCGTCGCATTACTAATTTACTTGTAATTACATTACAAACCACGGAGAGACTCTCAACTTTTTCACATTTCATTCTCCAGATACACCACTCATCCTAGGTTTTCCTTGTTTGGAGGTTCACAATCCTCTCTTAGATTGGTCCAGCCAAAGAATTGTTATTTGGAGCCCATTCTGTCATGCCAACTGTCTCGTTTCTGCTCGCCAACCTCAGGCTCCTCAAAGGCTGTCCGAGGAAAACACAGCCGCTGACCTCTCCACTGTTCCCTTTGTGTATCATGACGTGCAGCCATGGAGAAGTACATAAGGGAGTCTCTCACAGCCAGCATCATTCAGCCATCTTCCTCCCCGATAGGGGCCAGTTTCTTTTTTGTTGACAAAAAGGATGGCTGTCTCCGGCCATGTATTGATTTTTGCAGCTTAAATGACATTACAGTTAACTCATTCACTGCCATTGACGTCTATAGACGTCAATTGAAAAACTTACGTTGACTGCCATTGACGTCTATAGACGTCAATTACGTTTTCAATGGGAGGGGCTAGAATACAACCTCGGGCAGCTTGTCAGTGAACATCAGACTGCTTGAAATGTATTTTTCACAAAAAGCTCGTTTTCTCCCTTTTTTTGGTCAAAACAGGCATTTTTGGTGGAACCCACCTCTCTTCTACAGCTGATTACTAAAGAACGGAAAATGGTAGAAACAAGCTTTTTTTTTGGGATGGAAGAAGAGAGTCTGTTCTTCATTTTGGTAGGTTCAGCGTTTATGTGATCATAACACACAGTTTTCTGTGGCTCTTCAAAAATGAGTAAAAATGCTCAAAAACCCTGGCAGTGAATGAGTTAAGAATAAATAACCTTTACACCTCATCAGCTCCGCAGTTGAACCACTCCAAAGCGCCACAGTCTTCACCAAACTCAACCTTCTAAACCCATATCATCTGGTTCAGATCAAACATGAGGACAAGTGGAAGACAGCTTTTGAACACACACCTGGGACACTTCAAATATCTGGTCATGCCATTTGGTTTAACTAATGCTCCAACATTATGTCCCCACAGCATGTTGCTTTAAGGCTGGCTGAAAATCTGCTCCATGGTCTCCCTAAACTCCCGCACGTTTTTTCTTTAGCTACTGCTGGTGCTACACTCTGCTGGTAGCCAAAAGTCCATACAGTTGCTTAGGCAATGTAGGTGCAGGACACAGCTAAATTAAGAATATAATTTTTAGCACTTTAGGTTTTATTAATTACCTACATTAATAAACACAGTAGTTGTAGTTTTGTGTATTCTTTTATATATTATGCTTAAGTTTTCCAACCTGGTTGATTCGAATAAGGAAGGAGTCTATGTAGTCTCGTGGGGAGCTGGGGTCCAATGTGTCTTTGTGTTCTTGGATCTTCATCTTGATAAACTTTCTCGCCTCTTCATACTCTGCAAAAACTTTGTGGTGGGGGCCAGGAAGATGGTCCATGAGTTTCGGAAAGAGGTTGTACATCTGTTGTAAGGAAGCATAGCACCATACATTCTTGTAAAGCATGTACTGTGTTTGGATAATTTTTCCAGTATGATTTTCAAAAGATGCAGGACAGACTGATGTATATATTCTTATACAAAATATGAAAACCAAATTTAAAAGCATTTAATTTTTAATTCTGCTCCCACTTTCAGTTACCTGACCCACAGGGCTGCTATTAAGCTTTCCTATATGAGAAAGTATGGTAAGGAAGCGCAAGAACTGCTTGTCTTCATGGCTGAAACGTTGACCAAGAACCAGGCAGCAGATCACGTTAGACACAGTACGGCTCAATGAGAATGTGGGGTCAAATGGTGCACCTGCAAGAGAAGAGGAATCATCTGTCAAATTAACTAAGGACTTCACTTTAGTTATGACATGCCCACACTTACGACTTTCCCACTGTTTAGTCTGCGCTTCTCCGTTTCAAACTATTACAAGTTTGGCCAATCAACTTTTAAAAAGATTCAAAGCGTATGTTTGTTGGTTTTCCAGAAAATGGTGTTTTCATGCATTTGACTGTGATTTCTGATATCAGTTGTGCATCCTGATGTGTTAACAACCTGAAGCTCACAAAAGCTCTCTGTTTTAGCAGATCATATTGTTTTTTTGGTGGTGGTGGTGGTGGTGGTAGTGGATGTCAATTCAGTAGTGGAGAATATTGGGTTAGTGGGATTAGCCTACTGTAATATGCTTCTGTTTTTCCAAAGTGAAGACTGATTATTTTCCATTAGTATTGTAGTGTCCTGTTATGTTCATGGACAGCTTATTGTGTTTCCTTTTTGGTTATCTGGCATGATGTGTCAGTGACTTTAACACTGGTCCTTGTCTCTTTCTTTAGAGCATTCTCATGGCAAAGAGTGTGTACATTTGGGACAACCAGAGTTGTAGATGAAAATCGGTATATGGGTGTGGTCACTAGGGATGATAGTGTTCCATATAGTGTTTTATATATCAAAATATATATGTATTTGTTAGGGGTGCAACGATACGCAAAATTCATGGTTCGGTTCGGTACTTTGGTGTCACGGTTGGATATTTTTTCGATACAAAAAACTGTTCATGCTTTTTTAATTTGTCATTTATTAAAATTATAAATATATATTTTAACTCAAACGTACAGTTTTTAAATTTAATGTTGCTGAAACAACAAAGGGATAAAATAATAAATCTATCTGATCGAGAAATCACTCATCGTTGGAAAAGAGAGTTTATTACAGAGAAATGGTTCTTTTCAAAATAAAAGCTATACTATACGCTTCTTCTGGAGTATATTCTCAGCAGCACATTAAACATATCAGGTCCCCATAAGAAGAATCATGTGCTAACGGCTGTCTAAATGACTCAGGTAAAGTTTGTAGCATGCGTGCTTGTTGTTTTTGTCTGCTTCCACTTGTCTTTGCACTAGGATGATGTCGGAGTAAATGTGCAGTCATATTCATTTTGTTCCCACTAGTGCTGTCAGCGTTAATCTCAAATGACGTTAACGCCACAACACGGCAAATCTCCGTTAACGAGCTACCGCGGATCGCCCCGTGCGTGGGGCTGGACGGCGTCAACACGTTAACGAGCAAACTGCGCTAACGCAGTAGTTCCCACCCATGTAATTGAGCATTGCGTGGCACATCTGACATACTGTTTTACTTTGCTTACCTTCAGGGTCATACTTCACATGAAGACCAAAATAGTTCCAAAGGCCAGATCTGAATGAGGGTGGGGGAGGTTCAATTTGCCATGTTGCAATGAGCTTAGCTTCTGTCTTGCTAGCTTGCGCTGCGCTCAGTGGATCTGCGCTGGACAGTGCAGCCTAGGCGGAGTAGTCGAACGCAGATCCACTGAGCTAGTATTTGTTTTCACTTATCAGCATTTCAATTTTTTAATATGTTATATACATATAGGTACCATGCTGTTCATAGTAAACGTAGCTTGGCATATTGCACAGTAGCCCTTTTCACATCAGCTGAAACTATACCTTTTAATTTATGTATGTGAGCCCTCATATGTTCACTCTCTTCTTGGATCCATTCTTCCATCCCCTTGCGTCCCATCCCAAAATCTCTTAGAGTGGTCATTGTGAAGCGTCGCAGCTGACGCCAGCGTTCCCCGTTACTGCTCCCTATACCTGAAAGGTTAAACCACTTATCAAAGTAATGGAAGAGAAGCCATGCTGATTCATGAAAGAATTAAAGCACTAGGAAACAAATCACTTGTGCCTTGACAAAGACAACATATTTGAGTGATCACGCTTTACCATATTTCTTGTTAGGGTTGTGTAGAACTGGAGTTGGTGCTCTGCCTGTGAAGTCATCTGCTTGATCCACCAAGGCTTCTTTCACAGCATCATATCCTACCAGAACTACTGTCCGCTGCCAGCCTAGGTATACTGTCATCACTGGCCCATAGGTTTCACTGAACTAATAAAAATAATTTGTTTTAATGATAAGCATTGAGCTTTTTATGAGTTTTATGCAAAAACACACTGCAGTAATTGCACACCCTTAATAAAGTATTCTGATTCTGAAGTGTTAAGATGCTGTTAAATTTAGTCTGTTTGAAGACAGTTTTTACTCTCCTCATATTACAAAATATACTATTGTAAACTTACCTTAAAAAGACTTTTAAAGGGTGCTTTTTTGTCTATCTGTAGAAGGTTTCCTATGAAAGAAAGTGCAGTGGGTCCTGGAGGTAGACGCCTGTTTGTTTTGTTTTTTACATTAAATATCCACAGCAGAGCTAAGATTAGCCCTGCCAAGATCAAAGTTGTAGAAAATTCCATGATGCTGTATAAACTTTCTTATCTTAACTGTTATTATGTTGTCACTTGACAAGAAATAGTTTCAAATGCCAGACTCGAAGGCAAACAACTGAACTAACCCAGAAAATACGTCAGTCTAGATGCAAAAGTAAACAGAAAATGAACACTGACAGGGCACACACAAGGTAAATAAACAGACTGTTATGTTACTGCTTAGTTAATTTCATGTTTTAAATGTTAGTAAAATGCGCCACCCTGTGGCCCCTTTAAGTCGATATTTTGTGACAGTAGAAGAAGAGTTAGACAGGAAGTTCATGTTTTCTTGCTATGCTGTTTCAAGATGGCTGCTCCACATTTGTGTCCTTCTTTGGGTGTTTGTTAAAGCATTGTCTGTAAGTATTTAATGGTAAAAAGCAATGAGACACTCCAAGTGTTGTTTTTATGTGTGATGGACCACAGTTAACAAGTTTTCTATGTGCTATTCATATGTAAATAAGATCGCCAGTTCATATGCTAATTAGCGGTGCTAATCGTCATGCTAGCTTCTCAAATGCATTGTTAGGTCATTGGCACATGTTGTTGTTAAAACAGTACAGATGAGTAATGTACATTTCCACATATGCTTTATTGTTACAGTTTCACAAAATGAAAGAACCAGTAAACTTCATAAGATCTCATCTATTGTCTGGAGTTCCTAGGTTCATGTTTAGCTGTGTGGATAGCTAGTCAGACTTCTAGCGAGGCCATTTCCACAGACACTCTGACAAAGTTTGTAAAGACAATGACTTTCTTAACAATAATAATACATTTTAATTAAAAAAAATAACCTTTCAAAACACTCAAGGACACTGTACACAGCAGAATAGAGACAAGCAAAACAACAACAGGCATAGCAATTTATAAAATTATAAACATAAAACGTAGAGCAAATTTAAAATAGCAGAATGGAGAAGCTCATGTAAAGTAGACTATTGTGAACGGGTGAGTTTTGAGTCTAGATTTAAAAAGAGAGAGGGAGGTGATATTTCTTATATGAGGGGAAAGGGAATTGCAGAGTCGAGGAGCAGAGCAGCAAAAAGCCCTTTGCCCCATGGGGGCTAGCTGGGGGGAAGGGACAGATAATAAGCTCTGTAATAGGAGACTATGAGCTATGTGATGTAAGGATTCCCAACTTCCTTTTCTGAAGATTGGTATTTTTTTTTAAAAAAACTGTTAAGATTAGCTAAATGTCATTTTTTGCTTATTGACATAAATGTTTGTAAACCAGTTTTACTGAAACTGTTTTTGTGTGAGAACACAATGCAAACTGTATGTAAGGTTCTAGAATGATTATAGGAACAAAATACCTGATCCCTGTGAAGCAAGAGAAGTTAGCAAAGCAAGTTTGCCTAGGAAATAGCAGCTGCCAGGGTGATGTGTAAGTAAGATCAAGAAAACTTTCTGAGAAAACTTGTGGGATTGCTAAAAATGCAAATCAAACACAAATCCCCAAAAAGCCTTCAGTTGATCCAAGATGCTCTTGGAATCATCCCTTAGTTATGCTGCAATACGCATACTCTAATGGGGGCTTCCCATGATCCACTGAGCATTTCTTCTTCACTCACCTTTTTTACTCACTTTGTGTTTACACACCACTCCGCATTTAATCATTAGTCATTATTAATCCCCGCTTTCTTCCACAGTGTGTCTTTCATCCTGCCTGCCTCCTTCAACCTCAGCCTTCAACCTGGCTGTTCCTTGATTAGCCTGTTTTTTTTTTTTTTCCTGTCAAAAGGTAGTTTTTCCTTTCACTGTCAATTGCTTGCTCATAGAGAATCTTTTGATTGTTGGGGTTTTCTCTGCATTATTGTAGGGTCTCTAGCCTTACAACGTAAAGCACCTTGAGGTGATTGTTGTTTTGATTTGTCATCCATCCATTCGCTTCCGTTTATCCTTTCCAGGGTTGCGGGGACGCTGGAGCCTATCCCAGCTGTCATAGGGCGAGAGGCGGGGTACACCCTGGACAGGTTGCCAGTCTGTCGCAGGGCTAACACACAGAGGCACAGACAACCATTCGCACTCACATTTACGCACAGATTCACACCTATGGGCAATTTTGATTAATCAATTAACTTGTTCCCACTAACTGCATGTCTTTGGACTGTGGGGGGAAGCCAGAGTACCCAGAGGGAACTTCAATGATAGAGATGTAATGACATTGCTATTTTAGCTGTTACTCAAACTGTTTTTTGTCTTTTCAGTCAGATTTATATCTACAAGAAATGGTACAACTTGTTCCTTTCAGTGTGGGTAACTCTAACAGGAAAAAGTTGTACTTTACTGTTTGTCCTGGCTGTCAAACAGTAAAGTAATGCCAAGCAGTAAGACTTTGGGTATTTTAAAGCAGTCATAATATAATTTTAAAAAAGTGATGCTTATGATAAAAAAAATGAATGGATGTCTTGACTATAATAATCTGCTTGATACACACATTAAGCATGTGCATTTTCAGGTTATGCATATCCCCCTCTTGTACAGATTTGCTTCAAAATCCCTCCTCCCCAGACCCTGGCCTATGTCTGCACTGCTGCGGTTTGTTTGTTCTAGAGAGACAAGCACAAAGTCATGTTGACAAAAGGATTTAATGTGTTAACCTTTAAACTGCATTCCATGTATAATTACACTGTGCACACAGGTGAAAGGGTAATTTCCAAAAGCAGGGCAGAAGACACTGAGAGAAATGTGGACGAGAAAAAAAACATTCAGTTCAGTGAGATCATCTTTTCTCAAATTTATGACACAAATCCAAATCTGAGAAAAAACAAAAACAAAAAAAAAACATACCCAATTTCCTTCAGGATCAACCTTCAAGATCAATAAAGTTTTATTGAATTGAACTGAAATCTGAGACTAATATGTTCTTATAAATGTCTGTGTGACTGGAATCAGACTGCTGACCCAGTTAATATCAAGTCATCATGGCATGGAAAAAGTGATACAACACAGACAGTGTTTACAGGAGTAGGGCTTATTTATGATTAACCTGAGGAGCATTGGCACAAAGCCAGGAAGCACACCTTTATTGATTGCTAAATTAGTCCTACAGATTACCCAACAGCTGATTAGTAAATAACAACATACTTATATTACAAACATCAATATAAGGAATTTGAAAGCCCTGTCAACTAAAAAGCAAATCCTCCACAGTCAAATGCATCAAAGTCGGAGTCTCCTTCGAAGTCGAAGCTGTTAAAGTGTGGGGAATCGACATCCTGGCTGCAGGCATGGAAGGAGCCCCCAGCAGAAAGCTCAGAGAAGCCCCCTGTGCCGTGGGCAATTTCTGGGGGTCTTGTGGCAAGGGGAGAGGAAGGGGAGCAGGAATTGAGGTAGCCCAAAGCAGAGGAGGCTGCTGCCCCTCCCATCAGTAAGCATACTGCCCTCACTGCCCGGGCATCACTGCTGTTGCCATGGCGAAGACAGTCGGACATACGGTGAGGTGGTGCCACAGAAACACTACGCAGAGGCTGCCGTGACACATTTGCTGTAAAAGATGTAAATGTTGTTAAATTCACAAATTTATGTGTAGTTTGGCTTATTTACCAGCCAGACAGCATATATTATACTAACTGGCTACTATAATACTATTATACTACTACTGGCAATAGTGTATATGTGTGTACTAGACTTAGTATTCATAAACTACTTAAATTAAATGGGACACAGTAGAAATACAATTAAGCTATATTTTTCATTACTCAAAATTAGATCAAAACACGATTAACCCCAACTCTGCCTCTGTGTGCTCTGTTACGGCTTTGCAGGTGCTTAAGGACACCATCTGTCATGCTCAAAACAACAGAGCACTAAATTATAAAGGAAAAAACAAACATGAATTGTCCAAATGCATCACATTTAGCAAATTAAATTAATCAGAGCTTCAGTAATTAAGATGCAGTTGTAACTGTAATAAAGCAACAGCTGTGTGACAGATGTGATAATGTGTAGTTTTAGGCATAAATGCTTCAGAAATGTGTATTGTCAAATTTCTGAATGTGCTTCCCATTTGTTTTATTCACAAATCGTTTTATATCCATTAGTTCATTAATTAACCAGATTAGAGTTTTTGTTCATTTGTCTTGTTTTTTCTGTTTTGTGAAATTAATCAGCACCCTTCTTCAATCTACTGTCAAGTAATTACAAATGGCCTAAGAGCTGACCTTGGTTTTGCCCTCTCTCTCTGAAGGAGCCTCCCCGTTCAGTGACCCTAGTCAAAGGAGGGGTGCCCTCACCAACCCTTGGTGACCCGGGGTCTTTATCACTGGCAGAGTCGGGCAGGGGGTCTCTATCTGTGATGCAGGGAGTGAGGCTGCGTTGTCTCTGAAGTGTCAGGGGTGACATGACACCCTAGCAAATTGGAAAAAGTAAACGTTATTATATGACAGAAATAAACAGTCTACAATTGGAACAGGAATCTAACAAATTAGCAGTGAGAAACATAGAGAACACAATTTGTTTTAATATTAAATAAAACAGTGCTACCTAACTCACCTCTCTCACTTTCCTGATGACCTTCAGCCAGAGCCTGTGAAAGATAATGACATGTCATGATGTTTGAAACAGATCCAAAGTTTTATTTTTTATTTTTTCAACAGCAGAAAAGCCTGATAATCACGTGCAGTAAATTTATTTGGTAACAAGTAGAGCAAAGGAAACCTAAATTTCAGAATGTATGTGTGTGTAAATATGCCACCATGTGCAAAACAACTGATAGTGAATGGGTAAAGGACATCTGAGCTCCAGAGGGAAGGAGACAAAGAGAGAGCGTGAGACCTACGTGCAGTCGTCTGGGTTGTCTGAGAGCAGCAGCAGGAACTTGTTCTGTGGCAGGATAAGAGCAAAGCAGCAGTCCCTCCTGCCCCCTGGAGGCAACTTGGGCAGGTCAAGTATTTCTCGTCCCTCTGCAATTGACTCACAGCTGCTATGTAGTGCTACTACTTGGTCTGGAGGGGACTCTGCATCCCGGCACACCAGCAGGTTACCCTCTATGGTCAGCACAAGGTACTTCTCCTTCCACTGCTTAAACATGAAGCCGCCTCCAGAAAAAAGAAAACAGTACAAGTAGGCTCATAAATAGGAGATGAATCAAAAAGTGCCAGAACAGCCAAAACAAGCTGAACAGGAGGTCCTTCTGACTAATCAGACAAACAAGTCCCAAAAAAACAACTGTAAAAAAATAACTGTAGCAAAAGCACAGAGAAAATGTTATGTTATGTTCTGCCATTTATCATATCATCTGAAGTTGTTTTTTCTGAGGCTTTTCAGTCTGGTGCTGTTTAGTCTGACTGAAAGAAACTGATGGACATTATGGACAATGCCAGGCATCCTCTGCACACGGCCATTAACAACCAGAAGAGTCTGTTCAGTGACAGGTTGCTTCTCCCAAAGACAAGAACTAACAGACTTAAAAACTCCTTTGTCCCACACGCCATCAGACTGTTTAACTCCTCTCTGGAGGGGAGAGGGAGGGGAACAACTAAGCTGTAGTGCCTCTTCACCTCACTGTGCAATACCTTTTGTGCAATACTTTTGTAAATAGTCAACGGTGCAATAGACTCAATACTTGAAATGTGCAATTCACTTGTATTTTTATTTTTATTCCTATTTATTATATTTATCCCCTTCGTATATTTTATTTATATTGTCTCTGTATTTATATATATGTGTGTGTGTATAACTCTGTAACTTCTGTCGGTGCTGTGCTTTTTTGGAAATCGAATTTCCCAGAGGAACCCACCCGAGGGATTAATAAAGTTCTATCTAATCTAATCTAGTCAGAAGTCTCATGTGTTTTTCAATGGAATGTGATGTTTTTTGTTTATGGTTTGACATCTGAGACCGTTTGATCTGATGTCTGACGATGGTTTCCTGAAACCTGAAGATGTCTTAAAATGTACACCATAGCACTGATCAATGACAGTTGATCTGATCTCACTCCCTTTGTTTGTCAGTGTTGTTAGTTTCGGTCATTACTGTTTATAAGGTTAGGGAAACTGGCATTCAGCTGACACTGAAGAAGTCACTTGGATGAGTGACAAAACATTTGTTGCACTGAAAATGTTACATCCAGATGAACAGAATCAACTTTTTGAGAATTCCTTACCTGGATGATTGAACATGAATCAAGATACTTCCGTATTAGTAGTAATGTTACTGCTGGCATTGTATGTCCAGAACTATAACGGTGTTGTTTGTTTGGTTGTATGCTTGTACTTTCACTAACTTAACTGAAAGTTTCACAAACAAATAACACAATTGTTTAATGAGCAGGTTCTTTGATAGAAATGTTCTATTTGTGTCAGTTTCAGTGATATAATTGGATACTTATTGCAGTGGCATAAACACAACTATAACAATGTCCAATAAATTGTTTGGGGGGTTTTATGAGCACAAACAGCAGCCTCAAAATCACACTGATTAAACATTACAACAGTCAGAGAAAGTCACAGGATCAACTTATGAAAACAACAACAACAATACCAATAATAATACAAAAATAATGATACCTTGTCTTTGAAACAAGGCAGATCCATAATATCAAAAATCAATAGAAACAGCTTGAGTCAAATGTAATGCGTTTTTGTATTAAAAAGAAACTGAAATATTCTCATTTTTGGAACAATGAGTTTTCAGGACAGGACGCACACGACGGTGTTAGACTGCAGACAGTAGAAGGTGAGCACATGTTGATAGACAAGATCTGCTTTATTTCTCCATACAGCGGATTAAAGCAGGTGGATTTGCAAGCGAGCAAGGGAGGGGGGTATAGGAATTTTTGATTGATTGTTTGTTATTATGGCGTCTACTATACCTGGGAATACTAATATGACAACAACTGCATTAATTTGACTGCAGATTTCAACCTTTAGATTAATATCCCTAAATTTTATTAGCTCTATTAGTCTGCATAAGTCAAGAGAGGAAGAAAAACATTTGAAGTACCAAAATAGCTACTTAACTGTTATCAACTGTGACACCACTCTGAAATGAAAACAAGGGCAATAAAAAACAGATGTAATATAAGTAAAGAGAGACGCTGGCCAAGAGCCGGTTCATGACTTGGCTTGAAAATCATACTGGCTGGCTCTTAGGCTGACATTGCTCATGTAAGAGTTGGATTGGTGTTCTGAGACAGTGTTGTTTTCCACCGATTGTGAAGTCAGCAGCCATATAATCTATACTGGCTTTAAAAGAATAAACACTAAGAATTTATTACACCTTGGAGAAAATAAGCATAAGACAATCAGAAAATCTAAATTAAAGACATAGTTTGGTCATATTTGACAGCAAAGCAACTGAGATCTTCAAAAAGCCTATATAATTACTAACTTTGGCCTAATTTGCAGAATGAGCACAAAAGGACAGTAAACAAAATCAGACCAAAGCATTCACATCAAACTTTACATGACGACTGCAGAGGGGTTACTGTGGATAAAAGGATAGAAGCAGCCCTACCATATTTTTTGAGGAAGCCTCGATGAACACCTGCTGTGCTCATGTCTGTGGTCATCACAGCAACAGGAACTAAAATGAAAGGCAGAGCACTGATGCTGAAAAATAGGGTAAGAGAAAGAGGGAGAGGGAGAAGCGGGAGAGAGAATAATCCCCACTATTTAGGCCTTCCCTCTTTAAACCCATGCTGTTGTGAGTGGAATTGGAGCCATGCCTGGTTATGCACATATAAACATCATATGAGCATAAGAGGCCCAAATAATCATCACAGCAAAGCATAAATCCCACCAAAAAGATGATTTATGGTTTATACTGCAACCATTACCAGATGTCATGTTGGACACCCTCCCTGAGCAACATACACACACACACGCTTCAATTTCCAGTTCCACACAGAAAATATGAGAGGTGCATAATTGCTTATCATTAAACTGGTAAACCTGTCAAACCTGTATCTTAGCGCATCCCTGCGCCCTTGAATGGCTTCCGAACAAGGGCTCGGATCACCTCCTGCTCAGAGAGATTAAAACAGAGGGATTATTATTCTTGCACAGCTGGAAGCCTGTTGTTGCACTGCTGTGGATAGGCCCAACCAAGATTTTAATCTGTTCAAACCTGGAATATGTGGCCCCATCCAAGTAACCACCTCTAACATATTACATGTCTTTCATCATCATATATCCAAGTGAGATTAAATGCTATTCACTGTGACATTCTGGGTTTGCTAATCGCTGTTAGAATGACATTACGTAACAGGAGGGATCTTAGAGAGACGCTCTCATGCTTTGATGAAACTGGTCTTCAATAAGTGGGTTGTAAGGTGGTGGTAGTCTGAAAGATGTGGGGGCTAAATACAGGAAGCAGATTTCAGCAAGCAATGTGAAAATAAATGGGCAAAAATATTTACACACCTTCAGTGTACATTGTATATTGTACCTTTAACACCTTGAATACATGAGGCTTAAATCTTTGACCTCTGGTTTAGTGATCTGCCTACAGTAATGTGTAACATGCCACATGGGATCACCAACATGCCAAAGCATTTGTTTGAAATTGTTACTGCAGCCCTTGATGCGTGTCTCTAGGTTTTTGTTCACAGACATATCTGTCTCTGTTTAAAGTTTATGACAAGCAGAGCTATTGAGGAGTTAGTCAAAGCCAGGAGATGACATAAAATCAGATAATCCCACTGGAAATTTTATTTTCCCATCAGACAGCTCCCTTTGAACTCTATGTGTGACAGAAAAACAGGATCTTACACTGTAGCACATAGATATCATTTGCTTTGCTGTCTGTTGCTAATTCAGCGTTTCTATTACTGGCTAATTTCACCAGTGAGCTGAAAATAAAACAGCAGAAAGCTCTCATTGCAAGGTTTAATCTTGTTGCACACCTCTCCAAGCAAAGAACAAACATGAAGTAATAATATCTGGTGTTTTTGGCCTGGTTTAGTCAACTTTAAAATAAAAACTGACATCAGTACTGATAGAAGGATGTTAATTAAATTGTGCTTTCAAATTATTTGGGAGTGTAGAAAAAAATCATCATATTAAGTATTGAGTATAAAATCTTTTACACTCTATGGCTGAAGTAAACTTTCACCGTCTGCTTTTTGTTGAGTCCGTCTGTCTTCAGTCTGATGGAGTGCAGCTCAATTTGATTTAAATCAGGGGATTGACTCTACTATTTGAGGACATCGCCTTTTCACCCTGTTAAGCTTTTGTGTTGTTTTTGCACTATGTTAGGCATTGCTGCCCTGCTCAAATTAAATGTTTTCCCAATAGGTTTTGTACATTTGGCTGAATCTGAGCTCACACTCTTGTATAGCTCAGATTTATCAGCAAATGCCGGTGTTAGATCCATTGGCAGCTATACTCAAGTCATAACAAAAACACCAATGTGTTTGACCGATGAGGTCAGTTTGGGTCAGGAGCCTAAGCTGACCGCCTTTAAATGATCTTCATTTAGGTTTGTTCAGAGACTTTCTCAGGACTGATTGTTCTTCCATGAATTCAGTTGCAGTTTGAACAAAATCACCAGCAGGGGGCATAAGAGCCTTCAACTTCAGGCAGTCAGTCACTACAGTCTATTTTAATGAATCATCAGGGTTGAGTGGAGCAGTTTGGCTGTCAAGTCTGCAGTAAGGAGAAGGAAAAAGAAGAGGCCCTCAGCTCATTATCCGCACCACCGGGGGGATGTGTAGCTGGGAGAGTAGCAGGAAGGTGTTTCTCATGTCTTCCAGCCAATAGACACTCTTCTTCAAGACAGGTTGTTTTGTTAATAAGCATTTGAGATTATCAGGGATATGAGCTCAGCACTAGCCTACTACTCTGTGAGTAGCTGGGGCCCATACAGTTTGTTTTGCCGGTTAAAGTGTTTTATAACCTAGACCATTCGCTTTTAATTCTGTTAATCCACTTGAGCTTCGTGTAAAGGTCTTTAAATCTTTGGGTCTTGGTGTGTGATGAATCAGATTTTAGCGTGACTTGAACCTAAACACTCCTTGAGTCCTAGACCTGATGCCCCTCCCCCTTTATAGCCAAACATTCACTCCTTCCAGGTCCAACTAGCCACGAAACTTTGTGTTTTGGAGTTGAACACCCCGCTTTCTTATGCAGGACCACCCTCTGCGACCCTCTTCCCTCCCTCCACTCTGTGCTTCTATCAGGGAGCAGTGAGAGCACCATTGCTCAGGCCCCGATTGAAAGGAGAGCATATACAATGGGGTCTTTCTCAGTGGCTCTCTGTCTCCATTAAAAACCCTGGGAACACAACACTGTCCGCAGAGCTACTCTTAAAGGGGCAGTCGGACTGAGTTCTTCGCAACCTGAGTTCCAGCCCATCTCATTGTTTTCAGAGAAGAAGAAAAAAAAAAAACAGAAATATACACAGCAGATCAATTCATTCATGAATGATATGAGAACCCTGCAGGGACTTCTCTCACGCAGCAAGAAGCATTTCCTCTCGCACACACAGAACACACTTCAGACATCGCGATCTACAACAGTAACTTAGATGTAAATCAAGGAAAGCCGCAGTTATTTAGACTACAGCTGAGAGTGCTTCAAATTGTTATGACTGAATCCGGATTTTCAAACAAATTCCCAGACATCGTGATGGTGACTCTGTTTGTGTAGAATGGAGTAAATGCAAACAAAAATAGTTTGAATATTTTTCTGTAATGCGTTAATGCATTTTTGCTGACATCACGTTTGCTTTTGACTGGTTGGAATAACAAATCGACATGTTCAAATGTTTTAAACAGCAGCAAGATAATGAAGAATTAATAACAAAACCTGCTAAACCTGGATATGGTATTTTAATAGTAGTACTTTTAAACATTTATATGTTTTAATTATTATAAAACAGTATACAGAAAAACAATAGACGTGTATAAGCAATTAACTTTGACAGCGCGATTTAAATATATATATTTTTCTCAGGAAAAAAAGAAAAACGTTTATTATTAAAAAGGCAGGTCTGTAACATTATGTTTTCTTATTATATGTACATGATGCTGTCATGTTGCACACACTGAAATGCACAGGCTTGTGTTTTAAACAGTGTTTCAAGCGCGAAACGGTTGATTTACGGAGACATTTACAACTTCTGGGCATCCCTGTGTAATTAAAAAGCGAATGGGAGATTGGGCCGAGACAATCAGCATGCCGCAGAGTTTCTCACATCCTTTGAGAAAAGGAGGGAGACTGTGGAGAAGGGGGAGGAGGATGAGGAGGGTGGAAAGAACTTGAGTTGAGGAATTTGAATCGTGTTTGAAAGGGGGAGAGGGATAAGAAAGCCAGGGGAATGTCTGGAGTCGCAGGGAACCTGTAGGCAGGATAGAGACTTTGGACAACCGGCTGCAGGAAAGACTGGTTTAAAAATATGCTCTTGATCGCTAGAAATAGACTCTCGTTTGGACAGGAAAAGTTTAGAGCGTCGTTTGCTGTGCGCTTTTTCATGGTAGATGAAAGTTTTTGATGGAGACAGCCCTGCTCCGTTTGAAACCAACCAAAGCAACAGGATAAGGGAAACTCAAGAGTTTGTGGCAATTCAGAGACTTTTTTTAACCGCATGTTTCATAAAACGGGGAACTGAAACGCTCGGATTCGCTTTGTTTGGGTCTTGATTTGTGGATACTCAACATTTTCAGCACCTGCCAAGTCAGAGAAATTTTTTCTTTTTCTTTAGAGCAAAACGTAACTTTGAATCTCTGAGCTGCTGCGATGCGGTAATGGAGTCTGGTGATGTTTCCAGGATGACTCTTCTCCTCATGAAGCTCTTTTTCCGAGGTCATTTGTTTTCGAGAGAAAATATGAATTTGTCTAAATGGTCGTTTGTGATTCTCACCGTCATGTTTTCGGTTTGGATACCAACATCTGCAGATTCGCTGACAGGTAAGGTTTAACTGAAACGGGGCGCTTTTTTATTTACCCAATATGCCTGTTAGTTGTGTGCAGGGGGAAACATCGTAAAGAGCAATTAGCACAGTCAGCTCTCTGCCTCGTTAACTCAATTTGTTTTTGGCTAACCACAGCTGCAGGGGCGTTCAACATCTGGCCAACATTAAAAAGTTATCAAAAGCAAGTAAAGGATTGATATTATTGTATACTATTATTATATTATAATACAATCAAAGTAAGTGAAGGGGAGTTTTACCTGACAGGTAACAACCAGTAACACTAACTGCTCAAGGGCAATGTTTCTGAAATCAGGTGATCAATGTTTATTCATGCTGGGAGTTCAAGCGAACAAGATTTGGAATTTGATAGATGTACTGAAACAAGTGAAAGGTGGGCATTTAATGTAAACATCTTGAGACATGGGTGAATCATAATCAGCAAAGAGAATGTTTGCTGAACGCCAAAGATGAAAGCTGAAAGCCAAATTTCTGCTTTCTTAAGAAAATAGTCTTTCTACACTATACAGAATCATTTCAAAAGTATGTTAATTATCTTTTAAAACAAACTTTACTGACTGTTTGGGAACTTTCAATTGCACCCAGTTGATGAAAACAGTATCCCTACATGGACGTCCACCTGTCAGCTTATGTGTTTTGACAATTGCGGTCACTCTGTCTCTTGGGCAGCTGCCCTAAGTATATGTATGACTAGCAGGCAGGGAGATTACGAGACACCGATGTGAAGAATGGAGAATTTTATTCGGATGTCTCAGTTCCTATTTGGATGTGAGGATCTGAAGGATGAGGAGGGGTTCAGGGGGCCAAATGCTTTGGTTTGTGAGTCAGAGCTTGTCTGACTCAGACTCCAATCCAATGATGGATGGGGTACGAGGGCAAGAGTAGAGAGTTTGGAGGGGAGGTGGCAAAATGTATAGTGATGAATGGCATGAAAAGGAGAAAGGGCAAAGGCGCGGCAGTGAATGGATTCCACACTGTTAAAAATGCAGGAGGATAAAGCAGGGAGGGAGAGGAGGATAAATGCTTAAGACTGTGTCAGACATTTTTGGTATGTGCACAACCAATGACATTTAACATCTGAGCATTCTCACAGAGTGGAGAGTAGGAGTAGAGGCAGGGTGGAAAGAAAAGATCAGGGAAAAAGTGGGGGACCTGAAGGGAATTCGGGGAACAATAGGGAGGCGATGAAGTAGTTAGGCACCAATGAATCAGTGGAGACAGGCCACACACAAACAGAGACACACAGTTTGTCTGTAGCCTCCCCTCTCTGTCTGTCTGCAATCTTGTAAAATGTTTACAAGGTTATTATTATATGAATTCAGCAAAAAAAAAGATACAGAGAGAGAAAATGAGGCTTTTTTGATTCAATGCACTGGAGGGGGAGGAGGACAAAGCCAGGGTCATGTAGAATATTGAAAGAGCTCAGCCAAGCTTAAAAAATAAAGGGATGAATGACTTTTAATGCCAGAAAACACACAGAGACAAAGAGGTGGGGAAGCACACACTCTGTCAAGACATGTTATAGTTAAGAGTAAAAGAAGTACTGCAAAAAGGTGCATTTTAAATCTGTTTTTGGTTGTTGAATTATGGCCATTTATGTGTTATAGTGAAATGGGTCTTTGGGGTCTTTGTAAAGGGTCAAAGGTTGAAAGGTGACCATGAAATAGACGAGGAGGGCGTGTTGACAAGCTTGAGAAAATCGTGCTTTTTCATTCTTGCTCTGAAAACCAAGTTTGCTCATCCTCAAATGATTTATGTTTTCTTTATCTACAAGGAGTTGCCTTGGCTTGGTTGGTTGAGTGGATGCTTTGCATTTTTATGTGATACTGCGAAAAAAAGAAAAGAATTCTTGTATCACAAATCTGTGCACATCTTATGTGCGCTTGCCAGTTTGATGGTTTAAAGAAAATCTGGGTTTTTAAGTTACGTATTCTAATTCATTATCATTGAAAGTTTCAGAAGGTAAAAAGAAAGAATGATCCTCCGTTTTCAACATTTTTCTGACATCAGACATCTATAGGCTGCAGGTCTGTGAATACTGTTATGAAGAAGCTGTGATTATAATTACGTTTAGTTTGTGTTGGGCTCTCAGTTCTCAGACATTGTTTAAGCAACATAGGCAACCTTCCTCTAACAAGAAGCCTTTGTCTCAGTATCAGTGCTGCCCTTCTCAGGTCAGCCTCACTATCAGTAGGAGCACGAGATAACCAGAGTCTTTCAAAAGCTCGGGTTATCATATCCTGGCAACTGCAAAAGTAAGTCTGTCACAAGCAATAAATATTTATCAGACAGAATCAAGTGAAGACTTTAGTGCTGGACATATTAGCTGATTGATTAATAGGACAACAGCAATTCTGTTTATGATTTAATGTTCCAGACATTTATTAAACCAAAATTTGCTACTTGCTGTGGATTGTGGAGATTTACTACTTTTCTGTGTTTTGTGTCACTGTGATTTAAATATCTTTGGGTTTTGAATTGTTGTTTGGACTATTTCACCTTAATCTATGGGAGTTTGTCTTAGGCATTTTCTTTATTTTTGTTTTATATTGGATAGATGACATGATTAATGTAGTTAATCTAATTATGTGAATTAAACTACTGAAAGGTGTCATGCGCATGCATGCAGAACAATCACAGTTGAGTCAGGACCACTTTAGCCCAAAAAAAGAGTGAACCTTTCATTTCTAGTAATGACTGTTTGTGGTAGAAAAATTATGTCCTATGAAAGAAACAGCAAGACAAACATGTACAGCTCAAAGCAAGCATCAACAAAGTGACAACATACGTCACATTAAGGTCAAGCAGAAGATGAAATGAAGGCACTGGGGGTCACGGTGGGTTGCAAAGCAGCTTGCAGGAGCAGGACATGGTGTTGCCTGTATGATATCTGCCTGAAGAATGCACAGAAGGGTACCATCTGAGCCAGCAGTAGGTTTTTTGGGCTGGACTGAGATCAGCTGTTATCAGTTGATGTAACAAGACTGCAGACAAAGCTAAACATTGTCTGAAGTAATGCTACGCTCAGTTTGTAGCTGCACAGATTCTATAGAAAAGAGAAGAGTGGGAAATCTTGTTCTTTAAAGATACGTTTTCAGTTGCAGTTGGACTGCAAAAAATTTGCATTTGAAAAATGCTAACCTCTTCTTCTGCTTCTTTCCTCTCTCAAAGATTTGGAGTTTGTAAAGAGTCCCACTACTGTCATCTCTTCACTGGGCAAACCTGTTACATTGCAGTGCAAATTGAATGGTAAAGGGAGTGAGGACGTGGAGTCCCCTGATGTGATCTGGCTGAAAGATGGTGTGCCACTGGAGCATGCAGAAAATAATCAGTACCAAGTTCTCACTGGCAGCAACAGTAGGACTATCATAAGCACACTGAGGTAGGATGCAGTTTTGGCTGCTAACATGTGGAAGTTTCTTTTCGTTTTAAGATTTAAGGATTATGTATTGTGAAGCAGTCACACCTGGTCTAAAAATGTGTTTATTTCCTGTTCTTCCACCCCGTCTTGTTTCTAGCTCAAACAGGGCTGTTGCTGGATTATGTCACCATGTTGACTTCCACTCTCAGTAGAGAACCAGAGAAATCAATTCTCAAAGAAATTATGCAATCCAAGGAAAATCACATTTGTCTAATCTGCTGTAACTTGAAATATTTTATTCAGGCTTGACTGAATGTTAAATTTAGAAAGAAAGTAAACATCAGCTCCCTGTATTACCAGTTTGCTTTGACATTTTTTGCTCTTTACAAAACCTTTGAAAATATTCCTCTTTATATACATAACAGAATTGAGAAAGTCCAGCTCCCTGACATGGGCTACTACAAATGTGCTGTTCGATCAGGAAGCAATGAGACCTTTTCTGATGAGGGTGGTATTCAGCTGGAAGGTGAGTTATTAAACAACCACAGCTACAGAAGTCTATAGATTTGGATTGTTTAAAGGAGTGGAGACCCTGACTCAGCTAAGTCTTTCTCAGGCCTTCCTCATTTTTCTTTGGAGCCCTACCACATGACTGTCGTGGCGAATGTCTCCTTCAGCCTTCACTGTGCAGCCCACGGGCCTCCTGAACCAGTCAGGGTCATCTGGCTACAGGATGGCCATCCTCTGAATGTTTTGACGGATCCAGTGGCCCTCTCACCCTCAACCCTCAACCTCACAGGTATCATGTTTTACTCAGTCAAGCACAACAGCCTAGTTAGTCCAGTTTAAACAAACAGATTTCTCAAATCCTCATTTTGCACTGACAGTGAAATGGACAGGAGAAAATAAAAACAATAACGAATGATCAAGTTAAAAAAAGTTTTTTAAAAAAACGAAAGAAAAAAATTCTCCCCAAACTTGACATGTTGGCAAGAGAAGTGGGTCCTCACATTTTAAAAACTGAGAAGATTAATTACTTAAATGATTAATGAGTTACAAATGCTAATTTCTGCAGGTAAAAAAAATAATATGCAAATTAAATATTAGACGAGTAAAAAGTCCTCCTTCAAGAAGTTGTGGTTCAGAGTTGAGTTTTTGAATCTAATCTATTTAGACTGGTTATAATGACCTTCTTCAAAAACTGTATAGCAACTATCTCCTGTGTTTGAAAGACTTTCAAATCCTCCTTTCATGGCCAAAACAATACTACCAAATAACCACCCTCCCCAGGGAGAGCCAGGCTGGCACATTGCCAGTGAATCCATTGAGGACATGCCTTGTGGTTTTGTGGGTAAAAAGGAGCAGCAAGCACAGAAAGGACAATTGGGAAATTGGGAGATGGAAAATTGATGTGCAGAGGACATAAGGAGATAAAAGAAAGAAGGAGATAAAGGAGGGGGATTCTGTTGCTGCTTGAATGCAAACTACAGATGCCTGCCAGCTAGCCTACCAGTGGTAGGCTGAAAAACAGAGGAGGCTGAGTCAGAAGGAAAAAGGGAGGAGTAAGGAGCGGTTGAAGTTCAGTTGAAGGCTCTGGTTTGACTCATCGGAGCAGGCTTCATGGTGTTGACTAGGACCCGATTGATGGTAACCTACACTCACAACTCTGGTATGGACAGCTGGCCTGGCAGACCACAGATCCAAACCAAGGCAAACACAAATAATCTTTCAAGGAGCCCATAAAGAAAAATGGAATGAAGAACATTCCAACCAGCAAGAAACCAAGAGCCATACATGTGTGGCTTCATGATTTGAGAAGTCCTCATAAACTGTTCTTCTTTCTTCTTTTTCTTTTTTTATTGTGTCTTGGGCAAAAAAAATCTATTCATCAAAATAAATTTATGTTGCATATTTATGTTGCATAATGCATATACTATTATATATTGTACATATATTTATTAGTTTCAGATGTAGCCATTCTTGTATTTTGCTTGTTTACATTATTGTATTTTGCACAACTCTGTTGCTTGTGAAGCTCGCACACAAGAATTTCACTCAGATGTGCTGTACCAATGTACCTGCACATGTGATGTGACAATAAAAGTGATTTGATTTGATTTTGATTTGGTTTACTCCCCTGCTAAAGTCAACGCTTTCAACTTCATTATCAGTTTCATTTCTCCTTCAGTTCTAAACCATTTTGGTTATTCATGAACCATTAAAGTATTCACAATCCCAGTTCCTTTTAAGAAAGTTGAGAAATCTAACACTATTACTTTGTTCACAGAAAATGTTAGTCTAGCAAAAAAAAAAGTACCAAAGCCACGCACTGCCTTTCCCAGCTGACACTGTTGGTCAATACTGCACGGATCATGAGGTTCTTCCTAGTAACAGATAATGACATTTCCAGCTGTTAAAGGATGTTGTTTTGTGGTTTTCTGATGAGGAAGGAAGGAGACACGAGCAAGTGGCGCAATCTGGCTTGATGAGCAGTTCACTGTCGCACACAGCCAGTGGTCAGCTCACGCTCCCCTCCCTCCTTTTCCCCTCTCACAACCCCTCACTACAGCCAGCGAGGATCGTACCCCCTGTTCTTTTTCCGGCCACGGCACAATGGGGGCATGGTGCCGTCGGCGCAGGACAAACACACTGCATGATTCTGTCACTCTCAGCTTGTGGCTTATTGACAATGTTGGGGTGTTAGATAACAGTGATAAACTTGAATGTCACATGTTTCACTGTCTGTCTGTGTGTGTAGGCCTGTGTTTCATTACAAAATGCTCAATGTGTGAGCACGCTGTGAGTCACTTTGTCAGAGGACTCATTCTCTGCTGAATGTCAGTGTGTCATACTTGTTTTCCCCCTTCACGGGAGCCCCAGCTCCTCTTGAAGGCAGCAGCTCAGCATATTACACCTAGACTTCAGCTAGGCTGCACTCTTTGTTCTCCAGCCTACAAAGCAAAAAGCATTTGCAACTCCTGAAACTTTTGCTTTATCATGAAGCTGCAGTTTTGAAAAACCAAACCTCAAATTACGTCAAATAGCAGTTAAAACCAAAATGGGTTTTTTTGATGATCTTGTGGAAAATAATATTGGTTATAGTAGCCAATTGAGAAAAAAATTATTTAATCAAAACTACATCCAAGTCCTAAAAATATTATGATTTATACCAGAATAAGCACATTTTTGATGCCTTTCAACCTGAATATCAGCAAATCTCCACCTACGCTTTATATGGCTTTTTATTGGCTTGATCAAACTTAATATTATAGTAACTGATATTCTATCATTGAAATTCATACTACACTTTTTTTATCCTGCTCTTTCTTCCTCTCTTTTATTTGTGTTAGTACACAGCTTTGGTCAGCTCTCGTTGCTTAAACATGTGCAACAAGTAAACCTGAATTCTGCATGTATTTACTCACATTAAGATTCATTGTTCACAATGGAATAAAGTTAATTTCTTGAAATGTTTAGATAAGGTATAAACGTTTAACACTGTCTTGTCTTGCCAAAGCTGAAGCAGCTGCACATTTTTTCACTTTTTTACACCACAAATCAAAATGTAAAATCTGTAAGTCTTTCCTGGATTAACGACCATTACACTCTCAGGAAGAAGCACCCTACTACCTAATACTACTGACAAACAGAGGATGTTACTGAATGGGAACTTTTACCCTCGTGCTATTCTCACTCTAGTTATATTTTTCTCACATTGACATCACATGCAACTCAGCATACTGAAGTGTTTCCTCCTCACACCTGGATGTTTCATTTCTCTGTCCAGGCCTGAACAGGACCAGCACCTTCTCTTGTGAGGCCCAGAACCGTAAGGGTGTGGCCAGCTCCCGATCTGGTACCATCACTGGTAGGTGTCAGCCCATGAAAGCAGTGTCACTTCAGCCATTGCTAGTTTATCTGCATATAATTATGTTTACATCTTTAATTTTGGGGGTTGTTTTTGTTGTTTAGTTCTCCCCAACAAACCTCAGGATGTGAGAGCTGTAGAGATCACTCAGTCCGCACTTCATTTATCGTGGGAACCTGGTTTCGGAGGTACTTACCAGATAGTCAACTGTTCTGTTCAGGTGAGAAAAACTAGACGTAAATGTGGGAGATGTGAATAGCACAACTAGCTCAGAACCCTAGCTGGAATAACCACAGCAGCTGTTTGTTGTTTCTACCTGTTAACAATTGATCGTTGACTCCTCTGTTTGCTAATTCTCGAGCCTTTTGCTAGCCTAGTTTTAAAGAAAAGAGATTTTGCTTTTCTTTTCTTGCCATAACTCATCCTCTACCCCTCCCTGCTTTATTCATGTACCAGTGGGTCATGTTTCACTCTGGGAAAGTGGCCTCTTGGACTTATGTAGGGCCGCTCCCTCCCTCTCTTTCTTTCTGTAAGTGTCTCTCTGCCACTATCATGCTTTGAGGCCGTTATAGCTCATAGCTGAGAGGAGGAAAATTTTCTCCTGGAGAAGGGAACACTGCAGCACCACCCCTAAACGTCTGGTTCTAATAAAGCTGCCCCTCATACCTCTTGATACTATTGCCCCCTCCCTTCCTCCATCTCTCTCTAACCCCTTTACCCTTGTAGGGGAAAAAGAAAAGGGGCCTACTTCAGGAGAATGGGGCAAAAAGCTGAATTTAACGGTTGTTTGTGTAGTGAAGAGAAACATGAAAAGGCAGTGGTTTAGAGAGGTGAAAGAAGGGAAGAAAGAAGGAAAGAAAGGCGTGGAGAAAGTTGTTAAAAGAAAACAGGAAAGTTCAGTGACAGCAGGTATTGTTGGTCTGAGCCATACAAGGGGTGTGACTCAGGGCTGAGTTGTACTATTCGATTAAACACACTTGTTTTGCAGGCTGGACGGTGATTCATCGAGCTTTTACAAACCCACACACATTCATACAGTTCTCCTCATTCATGCAACTGAAGACATCCTCAGATGTCTAACTCATGCCATAAGGAAAAAGACTTAAGCTTCCTATAGCACATGACCTCTGACTGCTCATGGTGTTTTTTTAGCTAATTCTCTAGTTCAGAGCCTTTTGCTAGCCTAGTTTTAAATTAAAGAGATTTTGCTTTGCTTTTCTTGCCATAACTCATCCTCTACCCATTCCTGCTTTATATGGTAAAACAGTACACATCAGCACCTGCTACAAACATATGTTTGTGTGGCTGCTCATTTTTAGGCATATTATTTATAATGTTTTTAACTCCACCTGTGAACTCCACCCATCTCAAACAAGTTTGTTGATAATGAACAATGCTGCAGAACAATGGCCTAGACCAGCAACTTTAATGTGGTTATAAAATTGCTGCAAAGAAGCTTTTGTTTTCTAGTGTTCCTCTTTAAATGTGTTTACCATAAAGACTTTGCAGAGACAGCAGGTTTCTGCCTGTGATGTCTGGTTGGCGGGTTCTGCTTTTAGTCTACCTTGCTGAGTTTGGCTTTTGTTCAGAGCAGCAAAGGAACATTTTACAGCATTGTTAAAAATTAACACTTAATGACCCCACCACCAGCAGCAGCAACAAATAATAGCTTAAGAAACTGCAGAAAAGAATTCAGTTTTTTCCATTTTGTCTGCACAACCAATTCGCCTGTCTGTGAAGAAATTTAAATAAACAAGCAAAGCACAGAGATGCATACAGAAATTCCTTGATTTGTTAAAGAGATTGGCATGGCTCAAAGGGATTTTCTATTTTCTCCTTATATCGTTTTCAGTCATTGTTTGGACTCAAAAACAGCACATCATCTTCTTGTTTGCACGTAAACCAGTAAATCTGATTATTAGGAACCACTGTTTACAAAGTATACAAAGTATAATGTTTATCATCTTAATGTTCCAGGCCAAACATTCAGGAGAGTCCATCATAGCAGGCCCACATCAGCTGATCCATAATCAGACTGTGTCCATGCCACGATCCTCACACATCATCAAAGACCTGGAGCCTCACACCCTCTATGCTGTCAGAGTGGCCTGCCATAGCAGCCAAGGCCCATCTGATTGGTCTCCCTGGGTGGAGCTACGTACCAAAGAAGGAGGTTAGTTTTGCAGAGTTGTTTGTTTTCACCAAGGATGTCTTGTCCGGATGTGCGCATCTTTTTATGTCGCTGTGTGTGAGATTATTTCTTCATAAGTATTTCAAGGTCAAGGCTCTGTGAACTGTAACCAGACCAGGACAGAATCTACACAGTAACAAAAACACCACTGAGTTGCTTTTTATGGTGTTTTTGTTCTGTAGTAAGGGTCATTTTTCTATAAGTGCATTTCAAACAAATGCCAGCGGGATACTTTTACTGCTAAATGTGCAAGTATATGCTAACAGAATGATGTCCTCAGTCACACTGAACATGTGTTAGTGTTGTTTTCTCAGCTAAGCCTATTCAATGGGACTAAAACAGTAATAATAAAGATGATGGCTTCACAGGGCCTAGCTGTTCTGTTCCAGGATGACAAAGTAGATTAAAGCCCAAATCATAGTTCTGGAACTCTGACTTAAGCCTAATTCACTTATTAGGTCTGCATATCTGATACTATGTTATGTTTAAGATGTAGTTAATATACTCCAGCTGTGTTTCATTGCTGTCTTATGCTTTGGGCATGAGTCACTTTGACTGTTTTCTGTCTTGTCTAGAATTCAAGCTGGCAAAAGTTCAGTGTTTTAGCCCCACGACCCCTTTTTTCTGGATCTATTTTAAGGTGGATGTAATTCCCTGCAGAGTCTTTTGAATTATTTTCAACTTGGATCATTATAAGTCAAGACTTATTCTGAATTCTGATAACATGAAGTTAGGGAATTAGTTTACAGTGCACCATTAGTCATAATATTCCTTACTGTGCCCCTTTTCCTTAGTCTGTGTTTATGAAGGTTACCAGATGTGAGTGACTGTACCCTTGTGAACCCAGCTTTAAATATAAACTCTTGAAGTAGAAGGCTGACTGGCGCTGAGGGACAGAAAAGGCTGTGATGGAGAAAAGGAAGGTAGATGCTAAATTCTCCTGAAAGGCTTCAGTTAGGATTGCTGCACTCTGTCCAAACTCTAATGCTAGCCTGTGTTTGAGTTTAGACTGAGGTGGGATTTTCCATGCCAGCTCATGCTTTCTGTATCCCTGGATAAATAGGAATGGAGAGAGGAGACATGCCACAGGAGCAGTGATTGGGGGTTTCCATGAGGGAAGCTGCTTGTAATCTGTAAACACAGTATTTCTCATTTTCTCATAAATGGAAGACGCAAAAGGGAAGCAGTCCTTGAACAAGCAGAATTTTCAGTTCTTTTTTTGAGCTAAAGCAATCTTCATTTCATTTTACAGGGAAAAAAATGACAACATATGAAACATAACATTTAGCTTTTGAGAAAAATAGTTCAGGTGGCATTAAGGGTAAACTGAGTTAGAGAACAATAGAGAGAGTTTGGCTGTTTACAGCACACCAATATTTTCCACATTTTCCATGTGCTTCATTGCTGAAGTCTCTGACAAACTCCCACAAGGTTTTTCTCTTGAGCCTGAAGCCTTCTGTAGCTTTCTGCCTCCTTAAATCCTTCATAAATTGTGCATGTATGCTGAACTCTCTCTCCCTTTATGTCTCGTGTTCTTCATCTGGTTCCTCCAGATGAACTGGGCTTGCTTTTATTCATTTATCTTTCAGCCAGTGTTTTCTACGTCATCCAACAAACATTGCTGAGGATGTGATTTCCTGCACCCCCGAACAAGCTGAACAAGTTTTTCTGAATCCAGTTTTTCAGCTTGACTCCTTCATCTTTCATTCCACCCCCCCTTTTTTTAACCTCAGTTGACTTATGATTTTCCTTTCCAGAACACAGAGCGAGGCACTGTGGGAAAAAGGGAAAAAGTGGTGGTGGTGGTGAGAGTAGGGAAGGACTGGATGGAAGAGCAGAAAAAAAAATGGGAGAAGCGGGTGCTTTGAGAAAACACTCATCTAGCTATTTTCCCAGTCTACTTTTTTCCCAGGAGGACGAGGGGGTAGGGCTGGTCAGAGGGAGAGGAAGCGAGTCGACCCATGTCACCCCGCTAATCCTAACGCTGCGATGAGATGAGATTTTACATTTATTGCGTTTCTTTACATACCACAAGTCTATTTTATTTGTCTGAAAAGAACCCCAGAATAAAAAAAAAATCACAAACACACAGACAGAATAAACAAAGAATCAGTTATTAAGAAACTAAATGGCTGTTAATGGAGTCCTGATTCTCTGTACACACCTTGCATAACGTCAGTCTGTACCCCCAAAGAGATGTAATAAACAGTCACAGAACAGCCCGATTCACTGTCCCAATGGAAGTGAGTCATGATGACATACCCCAATGTGCACACGTGTCACGTTTAATCCTGCTTAATACTATTGCCAACAAAAATGCATTCTCAAGCATTAAATGACTCTTTTTCCCAGACAGACAGCAGTCGGTTGTGCTGTTAAATTGAAAGAAGGTGGATGGCCTTAAAAGTTAAGACATTTTTGATGACACTAACATTTGTGTTGCACATGTTTCCTGTGTAGAGCTTTCCTAGTTCTCATGCATGGGAACCAGTCAGTTTCTGGCTTAAGGATGACCTTTTTCCATACATATGTTCAACCACATAAAGGGCCTACAGCCTGTAAGAATGGAAAAAAGAATAAAGAATGAGGAAAGAGTCACATCCCTGCTTTCAAACAACTTTTCAAAATCTTCCAAATCTGATCATTTGACACTTTCTTCACCCCAACAGGATGTGAAACACTAAGTCTGCTGTGGATTCAAATCTGAACCTTTGCTGTAGTGAACTAATTGTGGCTCAAGAGTTTCTTTCTCAATCTCTTGCCAAGTCAGGGCTTGCTTTTCATTCTTTCAGAAGAATAAAAAACACGAGGCATTTTTGAAAAAGCACAAATAAACATCTCATTTCCTTTTTTGAAGTTTGCAAATCTAATTATTTTTGTCCAAGGGAAACTCTTTTTTTTTTTTTTTTAATCTTACATTTTACATCAACATGTCTGTTCACTTGAACTCGCCACTCCATGAACAAAGAACGGCATTAAAACAGGGCGAGCAATGAAGGAGAAGAAAACTTGGAGAGAAGATGATGGAATTATGTTGGATAGAAGTCAGGGAAAGAGAGAAAATGAGAAGGAGAGTAAAAGAGTATGGGCAACAAAGAGGTGGAGAACGCAGAGAGAGAAAGTCTGACAGATGATTAAGCAAATGCGGAGCCGAACTGCTGGAACAAACTTGACTTAGAGTTTGCTTTTGTTGCCGCTGGCAGGAAGAATAAGGACCACATGTGGAAACAATCACCCGCCAAACGCTTCCTGATAACATCATCCATAGGGCTGGGCTGTGTTTCCCAAACGCACGGTGACTTAGCTCATGCGTGGGTGTGTGTGGGTGTCCAGCTTGTTTGTGTGACTTTGGGAGCATACCAAGAGTGAGAAGCAAACACAAAGTAAGCTTTAAACACTAACACAGGAAATAAGCCTTCACTTCTTCTTATTGAAAGTTTTCTTGGTTTTCTGTCCTAAACAGTGCATCAGTCACATATGCGCACACACACACACACACTAGACACACAGTGCATAAATTCCTCACACTATTTCTAGCATGTTATTCAGCTAGATTTTCTCTCCAGTGGGTATTTTGGTAGCCAGATGCCTTTTTTCCCCTCTCTTCTCCCAAATGCCAAAAACAAAGCCAGATAAATATGAATAAAACAATAACAGGAATGGCCAACAGAAAAGGAACTGTGTGAAGTGAAGTAGACACAGGACTTTACTGAACCATAATGACAAAGAAAGACCCGAGCAGCTTCTGAACTTGACTAATCACCCCTGTCTGCGGTGCCCTCAGATGCCTTTTTGTCCTAATAAAGCCAAATTCTCCACATTCTTTGACATCTTCTCCCTTCAGCTGCTAGAGTTATCCACACCCTAGAGGCTCTAAGCTGTCAAAACAACACATGCCTGGCTAACTCCAGTCCGCCTGACACAGGCCACTTAGCACACAGTTAAAGTACTGATGGTACACTTACAATAATTATAAATAAAAATTGTTTTGATTGTTTCCATGAGTCATTACAAATTGTGTGAAAGACACAAGTTAAGTGGACGGGTGCTCCCAGATGCACTGATTAATTCCACCTACCAGTGGGCAAGGTAACACAGAGGGATAAACAGGAAAACTGAGCAATCCTAGTCTGCAGGAGGGAGAGAGAAAACTGAGATGCTTCAGAGCTTCGTTGTTGTTTTTCTTTTTCAGTGCCTGAAAATCCACCAGCTAATGTGACTGCTAAGTTAAATGGGACGGAGGTACTAGTAATGTGGGAGCAGCCATCAGGAAAACTAAATGGGCAGCTGCAGGGTTACATGGTGGAGTACAGCACACCTGCTACTCAGCAGGTGAGGAACACATTCACAGTCAACAAAGTTGCTAAATTTACAAATGCATGGAGAAAATGTCCATTTTTCTTAATAATGACAGACCGATTTTTTTCTTTCAGGTTGTCGTCAATACCGGATTGGGCACTGAGTTCGCAATCAATCTGTCTGTCCCCCTGTCCAATGTCTCTTTCCGAGTGTGTGCCTATACAGGGGCGGGTCAAGGACCCTGGGCACCCATTCAGACTCTGACACTCAACGTTCCTGGTGAGTAACAAAATCGTAATTCATTGCAACAGGTGTGATTAACGTATTATTCTTATAAAGCAATGATTTCGTTTGATGAAATTGTGGTTGCTAAAATATACTTGATATGATCTGTTTTAAAAAAGTCAAAATATTAACACGTGCTCTCTATTTTTTACACCAGCAGAAATGGGTGAATTTAGAGGTGAGCAATGACTGGATTTATGTACACATACAAACATTCTTCTGTCACCTCTCTGAGTAGCACACAATGACAGTGATAGTGGAAGTGAGCTCATGTTTCTTTCTCCATAACTGGACTACTTCTTCTTAGTCTGTTTCACTGTGTATTTTGAGAAAAAAGGGAACGAAGAGAAAAAAAAAAGGGAAGATGATCTCACAGAGAAGGGAAAGGGGAAGAGGGGTATGGGGCTGAATGAGGAGAAGAATCATAAATATTTATAACTGGCAGGAGCAGTGAGAATCTCTGTTTGCTTTGTCTAACAGAGCTAGACAGACAGTTCAAACAACAAAATGGCAAATGAAAGGAGAAAAACAAGCAAGCAAAGTTGTGGAGGATGAGTATGAAAAGAAAGAGAAGTTGTAAACACTGGGTAGAGTTTGTGAGTGTTCAGCAGTAGATTGTGGCAGTGACTGGAGAGTAAATTTCAGTGTGGGAAATGGCACAGCAAAGTATTTCTAGAGTGAAGAAAATGACTATATTTTTAGGAAAAGAAGGACTTTTTGATTTAGCTTAAAGAGTCTGCTTTATCACTTTCTTCACTTGATTCCCAACAATTCAGCATGTATATTTTAGCATGCTTTTTGTCATCTAGCTAATATAACTTACACAAATCATGTCTTCTTTCTTCTTTGATAAAATAACTTAATTACTGCTTTAAACTCCTAAATCCCCACTCCAAATTACAAGACCTACACTACTAAACGCTCATCTGTCTCCATCCACACCCTTTCCTTCAGGTCCATCATCGCCCCCAGCCTTTTCCTGGCACTGGTTTTATGTGGTGATGGCCATTACCGGTGCTGTGTCCATAGCTGTGTTCCTGGCTGTTTACGTGGCCAAGCTGCGGCGCAAGGAGACGCGCTTTGGGTGCGTAGGGTGTTACTGCTCCTTGTGGCTGGAAGGGAGGGACTCAGTGACTGTGCCAAACCAAAAAGTTTCAATTTTTTCTGGGTCTCAGCCCGCTTGCCTCACTTGCACACTTCTAAAGCATTTATATAAAGCAATAACATTTGTTTTGAAAGACTAAAAATAGCTTCGTGAAATGTAGCCCAAATCCATCTTTTCACTTTTGTTCACTGGTGTGACCTGACTTTGTGTTTTGCTCTGTTTCTTGTGATGTATCCTTTCACAGAGAGGCGTTTGAACCCATGATGGAGAGTGGAGAGCTGGTGGTCAGGTACCGTGCTCGCCGCTCGTACAGCCGTAGGACTACAGAAGCAACATGTGAGTTCCTCTGTAGTCTGCCATGTTTGGCAGAAAGCTGATACTCTGTATTTGCATCCAGCTGTCCTTTTGGCAGAAATAGGTACTCTTTATTAACAGCATGCCCAAACATGCCCTTAAAGAAAGAGACATAACAGGAACCAGCAGTTCTGTGGAAGAAAAGCGTCACACAATTACAGCTCTATTCTCATTATTTCAAAGCAAGAAAAACATCTTTAGTTTGTTTTGGTTGATCAAAGCCAGAAATGCTCTGACAGGTAATTCATTTCCCACAGTAATAATAGCCCTGGAGAGTTCATTCAGCTGACATACACCATAGCAACAGTGAGCATTTTATATTACATAAGACAGTCTTTTAATAGGCCTATTAATTAGATGTGCAGGAAATGTAGTAATGAAGTTATGGCCTGTGCAATGAAGCATGAACATCAAAATTAAACTAGACTCTTCAGATAAGCAAATTAAAGTTAAATTTAATTTGATACTGGAGATGTTAAAAACAAGTTAAAATAACCGCTCCACATTTCCAAATTGGGAAAAGGCATGTGGTGTTGGGAAATAAAGTAACAGTGCCATTTAACTCAAACTGGTAGCATCATAGAAGCAGTAGTTTGTGTGCTTTCCCCAGCCAGCAGTCCCTGAGAGTCCTCGTGATTTGATATACCTGTCTTGCCATTGTAACCAGTACACACAGTATTTTAGTCCTCGTGGTCAAGTCTCAGCTTGCAATAGCTGCAAAGAGGCCAGGAGTAAGATAAAACTGCAGGGAAAAGAGAGAAAAAAACTATTCAGTGAGTAAAATAAGAGGGGCCAAGATACAGAGATGAAGAGATATTATAGACTCAGAGTGAATGAAGAAAGTTGCACTGGGTAAAAGGGAAAGGATCAGATTGGAGAGATTTAGACAGAATTAAAGCTGTGGACACTGACCGGTAATTTCAGCCAGTTCTCAGAGTGGAGTCAAACCCCGAAGCTCTAGATGTTAGAAGCCTTGGCTAATAGCTGGTCACGCCAGCATGTGTTGGAACATGCCTGAAGACCGAGTAGATTGTTGTCCAATGCATGACAGATTGATGGTGTAGCAGCAGCTGGAGGGGATCTCTGAGCATGTTGTAGCCTTGTCACATCCTGGCCCAGATGTGAAAACAGAGCTAAAATGTGTAGCGCAGTCAGCTTACCACTATTGCTCAATGACAGCCAGCTGTGGAGTGAGTATTTAAACCAGCCTAATCCTCTGACCTCGTGTCCCTCAACCCAACCTGGTCTCTGCAGGATCACATAGACTTATAGAAAAGGGTAATAAACAAAACTGGGGTCACATATTCCCAACAGAGCTTTTTAAAGAATATTGCACTTTTTTGCATTGTAATTGAAGCATTTTTACTTTCAGTATGTTATATTATTTATTAGGTCCTGGTAACATTTTGATTCACTTTTAATGGTTTTGTTTTGTCTTTTAGACATAAAACTATGTTAGACTTGCAACAAACACATGTACCTGAAAAAGTGCATAAAAAAGATAATGTACTATCTGAATGCAACTTCAAATAATGTTACTAACAAACTGATTAAAATTGGAAAGACTAATGCTCATTTTGGGGGAGTTTTACAAGTAAACACTTTGTTTTTGGCTTAGTGTCATGCATTGCGGTTTTGGGAAAGCTAGCGAGGCTGTTTGGCAAACTCAGGCTGTTATTCTCTCATTTCTGTGTTGTTAATTAAATTGCTTCAGGCAGCTAAGCAGCATTAAAATTCTTTTTCTCCCCTTTCTTCAGTGAACAGCTTGGGCATCAGCGACGAGCTGAAGCAGAAGCTCCAAGATGTGATGGTGGACAGACATAAATTAACCCTGGGAAAGACCTTGGGAGAAGGTAGTGCTCGATGTTTTGTTGTTTTTTTAATATACATATATTTAATCACAGGCTTTGTTAACACTTCTTTATCAAAATTGGTACATGTTCATAGACTTGTCTGCCATAGCACCAATGCAGGTTTCTACTTATCTCCTGTCAGACAAATATGTTATATATTTGTATAGTAAAGCGGTTTGCTGTTTAATAGCTGTATAAACTGTTTACAGTTGAGAAATGAATGAGTGGCAATTTTCAATTGCTTTTTAAACTACGTTTTTCTGTCTTCAGGGGAGTTTGGCTCTGTGATGGAAGGGCTGCTGACTCAAGAAGAGTTTGTTCTCAAAGTCGCTGTCAAGACTATGAAAAGTGAGTAGACAGTAAAAGTACTCAGCAATCTCTACAATGAATCCCTTCATCTCTGGAACACAGGGCATTTGATAAGCAGCCTCTTAGGTCAAAAATTTACAAGTGTTCAGGGCAAAAATCTCAGTTTTCATCAGAAAACGGACAAAGTCAGCTTTTAGAAAATATTGGCAGAAGAGAAAGTTTTACCCCATATAATTTTTTTTAGATATTTTTTTTTCAAAACTAAATTATGGAGGGACTCTAGTTGAAAAATTTAAACAACTTCAGTGGTTAAAAATGCTGACATGTATAAATTCACAGTTAAATAAATCCAGGGAGTCAAAAGGCCTTCTCAAATAGTTTATTTCTTATTCTTGCAAACTGTCAACCTTTTGGTTTTAGTGCCATGCATTACCTACTGAGTAACATATGGGTGATGTGGCTTCACCTCTGTACCTTCTTCTCCCCAGTTGCTATATGCACACGCTCAGAGATGGAAGATTTTCTCCGAGAGGCTGCCTGCATGAAAGAGTTCGACCACCCCAATGTCATGAGGCTCCTTGGTGAGTTGGCATTTTTGCTGCTTGGCATGTCAAAAGTTGGCAATTTTGAATTGCAAAAGGTTGTGTTTTTTCTAATTTACACTTAATGATACATAGCCATTTAGGTTTTGAAATTTCTGTCTGCATCCAACTGAAAACGCTGGAGGCATTTGTTGCTCAATGCAGCTGTTTTTTTAGGACGATCCAGAAAACTCACAGAGAAATGTTAGCGATATACTGTGTATTCTGTGTAAGAGCCAAAGAAAACAAATCCTTTGTGTTGTAGTTATTGTGTGTTGTTTCTTCATAGATGTAGACACTTATTTAAATACACAGTCAAGACTTTGGGGATTAAAAGTAAAATGACGTTAATTTCTGAATAGACAGAACAGGCATGAAGTCTCTGTGCATACTAAGCTCTTTTTGTGTTTTGTTTTTTTTAATAGGTGTGTGTCTACAGACTGTGGAGAGTGAAGGATATCCCTCCCCTGTGGTCATTCTGCCGTATATGAAACATGGAGATCTGCACAGTTATCTGCTATACTCAAGGCTGGGAGACTGTCCTGTGGTTAGTCTGATTACAGCAAACAAATGCACAAAATCAGCAACAGACATGCACACTCACAGTCACCTATGCATATGCACACATACAGTCCCACACAGTTTAACAGCTTAATAAGTTCACATGTCTGTCAGCTAAATGGGTTCCAAAGTTCAACAGAGATTCAAAGATCTCTTAAACAAGTCTCCACCCATACTTTTTCCGGCAACACGTAGAGTCAGAGATTATGGAAACACAAGTCTTTATTTGAAGTGTTACGTATTAATACTTATTTTGGTTTTGGTTTTTTAAACTGACTTACGCAGTAAGTCCCTGAAGAGCGAAGTTGGGTAACACAAGCCTAATCAAAACAAGATCCATACACAGTATTGAAACACCCATGCACAGTTTCCAAGAACACAGTGGAGCTGAACTCTATTGTTTCCACATGAGGAGTATCTGGAGCAAAGGAGTGCTCCATTCAGACTTGAAACACGTTGGGCTCTGGTGCCCTCTATTGCACAGAAAGTACACATCAGCTTTGTTAGACAAAGAACAAAAACAAAACTTATTTCTCTCTGTATTATCCTGCAGTACCTCCCATCTCAAATGCTGGTTAAGTTCATGACCGATATTGCCAGGGGAATGGAATACCTCAGCAACAAGAACTTCATCCACAGAGACCTCGCTGCCCGCAACTGCATGTAAGCACAATCTCTGCTTCTGCATTTTGCTCTTTCACTTCCTGTGGGTGTTCTCGTTTGCTCTTTCTCTTTCCTTTTTTTTTATCCAACATACAATGGTTGGAGAAGATCTCGGTAAAGAAGTAAAGCAAGAACTACAGACTTTGCTTAATATTAAACATGACTATTAGATGTCAGTTTTAGGCATTAGTCTCTTTTTTGCTAGAATAAAAGACTAATGATGCAAGCAAGCCTTGCCATCCACACTTTTAAGCTTAAATTTCAAAACTTATATTCTAACTACTGATTTTACCTGCTGTTCTGATTTTATCTACTGTTTTTTTTAATCAATTTTAAATAATGCATTTTATTGTTTTTGTTTTTTAATGTCTCGGTAAAGCACTTTGAATCACCTTGTTGTTGAATTGTGCTATATAAATAAACTTGCCTTGCCAGTTTATGAGTGGTACAAAACAAATGTTTTGGATGTTAAACCTAAATAAGACTGTCGATATGTAGATACTGTTCAATATATATAGGACCAACACAAGTGTAATAACTCTAGCTCGTGTCTAAATGCCCTTTCGCAGGCTGAATGAGAATATGAATGTATGTGTGGCTGACTTTGGCCTCTCCAAGAAGATCTACAATGGAGACTACTACAGACAGGGCAGGATCTCCAAGATGCCTGTAAAATGGATCGCCATTGAAAGCTTAGCTGACCGCGTCTACACCACAAAGAGTGATGTGGTAAGTTCATCTTCTGTGTGTTTGTTACTGTGTGCCCTACAATACAGAGCAAAGGCTTTCAGTATTAGAGAGGCTTGGGAACAAAAATACCCCTTCTCAAACAGTTAACAATGTGTTTTGGGAATTAAAGCTGTATAGTCAAATTTTTTTAGAAGACCTGAAGTACTCAGAAACAAGTACTTTATACATTGCTTAAGCATACCAGCTGGTCATGAAGACAAAATTATTTACCAAAATATCTGTAAATGTCAGTATAAATATGCATAAATATGTCCTGACCAACATCTGTGAGTGATATCAACTTTAGCAGCTGGTAAGCTAATGACATATACAGTATTTTTAAGGGCCTAAGTGTCCATGCACATGTGCAGTTGTGTTTATACAGTGCAGCACTTAAAATGATCTGCATTCTTTAGTGCTTGTTCATAAAGCAGGATGTCCAAAAATCCAAGACAAACATGACTGTGATATTTTTCCATAGCCAGTGTTTGACCAGTGTAGACTCATGTTTCACTAATGTGTGACAAGGTGTGTAAAGTCTACAGGAATTCATGCTAAACCCTTCCTCGCCCTCTCTCTCTTTATTTCCCTGTACGCCTCTCCATCTTTCTCTTGCTCCCTCTTAGTGGTCATTTGGAGTCACCATGTGGGAAATCGCCACTCGGGGTCAGACGCCATACCCTGGGGTCGAAAATAGTGAGATTTATGATTATTTGAGACAAGGAAACCGTCTCAAGCAGCCTCCAGACTGTCTGGACAGCATGTGAGTATCCTTGATAAAAAACACTTTGCTGATAATGAAATCTTTTCCCTTTTCATTTCACTAGCTGGGCCCACGTCCTCATTTTAGGTTTGAGAGCGTTTTAGTAGGTAAAAGTGAATGTTTTGACATGAATTGAGCTGCGGTTTGGGGAAGGCCTCGAAGGGGCCTGGCAGATCCCCATGCACTACATAGAAATGAAGAAGTTAAAGAATTGAGAACAAGGAGGGAGGGAGGGTGGGGCACGTGAACGAGAATGAACAGCTTACAGAACTGGGGGAACCTATATAGATGACAACCGGAAGGAGCGTGTTTGGAGGCGTGGTCCCGCTCCAGAAATTCCGATACATAATCTCCAATAGAAGTACCCTGTTTCCATAACTCAACCAAGGCTACACGCTTAAAGACTTCTCCAGTCTTTCTGCTTTTACAGCAGTCACACTGACATTATACATAATTGCACAGAAAACTGAAGTGAGGAAAAAAGAGGATTTTAAACACGGAATGTATTAAAATATAAACCAAAATTTAACATGAGCCAAACGGACCTTTTAAGATCAAGTGGGAAATATAGAGCTTATTATTAGAAATTATCCGATATTTAAAAGTATTGTCCAGGAAAATAAATTACATAGAAATGCAGAACTGCTTATTTCTATAAAAACATTTGGTCACCATGGGATATTAAATGTCACTGTTCACTGTTATCATGCTAACAGTACATTCTCCACTAACATTCTTTTGTCTCCTCCAGCTATTCCCTGATGTTCTCCTGCTGGCTGCTGAGCCCAAAAGATCGTCCATCATTCGAGTCACTGCGCTGTGAGCTCGAAAAAGCCCTTGAGGATCTGCCAGACCCACAAGATCCAGATGAGATTCTATACGTGAACATGGACGAGTCCTCCATGGAGCTCGGAGCCGTTGGTGGTCGTGACCCCACTGGACGCTCATCCCCTCTCTGCTTGAAAGGCCTGGAGTCTGTGACCACAGTGGAGGTCCACCACCCCAACCGTTATGTCCTCTGTCCACAGCACGAAACCAACCGAACCCTTTCTGACTCCATGGAGAGCCTGGACATGCCAGTATCATCCTCCACAGCCACATTGCCTCTACAGTCATCATGCCACTCCACTCCCAATCGCACTCCAACTGTTGAGCTGCTCGAGGACAGGAATGGATCCAAGAAAATGCCCTGGCAGTGACAGACTCACTGCCTAAAAATGACAAGACTGGTCACTGCCAAAGTGTGCTATCCCAGTTCAAGTACAAAGAACATAATCCAGCCCGTCGCTGATTCCTTCTAACAGCAAGAAGAAACCTTATGTGGCTCTCTATATATAGTTTGCACAGACGTACTCATAAACAAGCAGCCAAATTCATTCCAAGGACGTGAAGGACTGATATTTTATTTTCAACCCCTTTCTTATAAGATGACGGGTTGAAAAAACGCCTTATAAGCCAACCTTGTCTTATGAAGTTTTATTACACTATCCAGAGCCAAGTGAGTGTAAAATTACATTTGCTGTAGCAGCTGGGTACACCCTTACCAATAAGAGGGTGAAGAGGTGTACATTACATGTTACAATGCCACACACACTGCAGCAGAATCAGTGAAATGAATTCCCTTTTGCTTTAGCCGTAACACACCATTTCTGTTTAACTACCTGAATGCAAAAGAGTAATTAAGCTAAAAAAAACAAAATAAATAAACCTCTTGGTAAAACCAGCTCAGACACTGCCAGACTAAACCCAAAAGCTTGAACTTTACAGTGAGTCAGCACTTGTATGGAGGACCTGTCACACCCAAGGAAACATTTTTTGAAGCAGAAAGTCCACTCATTCTTGGAACAAAGAACCAGCAGAGCCTGTTTTACACAAGGTGAATTATCTGATCAGAAAACTTGTTGTTTTTAAGGTTATGTTAATACCTACAGTAAGAAAGTTTATGAAGAGGTTCAGAATGCCTTGCTTGATTGCCTTAACTTGACCCTATTTTTCATTATCTTACAAATTGTCAAAAGTGTCAAAATATGAACTTCATGGAGGAGGTTGTGCATGATGCTCAACCTCCACCATGGAGTGCAACCAACAGTTGCACAGTGTTGGCTGCACTCCATCTAAGGATTTATTCCCAATATACATCTTTAAAAAAAATAAAAAATAAATTGCAAATAAAAGTAAAGGTACTTCATTAAAAAACATAGTAATAATACAGGATTTGCATCGGAGCCCGGTGTGCCGCTGTAACAAAGTCTTGTATCTTCCCCAGGGTTTTTACTGTTGGTTGTGCATCAAGTACACTGAGCGATTCATAGTGTGAACAAAGCAAGTCTTTCCTCACTGACAGTTGTTACATGTGCATGTCCTGATTCACGTATGTATATATCTTTGCTATAACTCAGGAATCTGAGGATTTTCTAGAGGGACAGACGTACTAGTCAAATCAGGAGGACAGAGATGATTCAAGGTACAGGTGGATGGATGTAGGAAACGAATCCATTATCCATGACAATTGATGGGATAAACTCTTTACCTTTACTTTTTTATGTCAAGCACAGTGTTATTACACTTTTTTTTAAATGCTGATTTTTGTATTTCTACAACTTGCACTAATGTTTTTGTATCTGTGTGTGTTTATAATGTGTGTATCCTTTTTGTTTGGGGTTTTTTGTTGTATTTCAGTTATTTCCTATTCTTAGTAGCAGAAAACAAACCTGAGAGAACATGACACATTTGCAGTATTTTCTGTTGATGGGAAGAGTCTGGGAGACTGGAAAACATCACTAACCTCGTCATGTGACATCATCCTGCCACTTGTTTGGCGCTGTACATAGCAGAATCCAAGAGAAAGACACAGCAGTATGCACTTATTTTTTATGTATTTGCAGTAGTTTATAATTTTGTCATTGGAATGGCCTTGACAATAATCTGGCACACATTTCAGGATGAGAAGAAATGTCAGTGAGGCGCTGTGTTTCTTAGTTGTATACATCAAAGGTACTTGTATATAAAATAGTATGTTATACTAGTAGCATTATGGAAATTTCTTGTTAAAAGTGTACATTTCTTGTAATAGCTTTGGTACTGTAGACTCAGTGGGAGTACCACATTGTTTCTGAACCACAAACAGTGGTGCTGAGGCTGAGGTACTGGTTTAAATTTCCATGTTCAGATGCTATACCACTTTGAATGCACATATGTCTCCTGTTTTATATCTGTGTCTTTGGAGTATTTTGGTCCAAAAATGAGCTTCCAACTGTATTCCAGCAAAAACTGAAACTCCATCTTACATTCAAAGCCTTAAATTTCATGATTTTACCAAGTGCCTTCACAGAGCCAGTATTTTGCATTACAGTGCATGTGTGTGTCGACTGCGATTTTTCCTGTTGTGTTTTTTTGAATTGGGAGAAAATTGTACTATAACTGCCTTATATTGACACTGTAATGAATTGTAAACAAATTTTTATACAGTATATACACTATTTTGCATAAGAAATAAATCAGTTAATTCATAAATGATTCATGATTTATTAATTCAGTTAACTGGTATAAACGATACAGCAGATACTGAGGTGACATTTGATCTTATTGAGATATCTGATCTCAAAGCAGGTAAGAAACTGAGATAAGCAACTCTGTGGATGAGATATTTTTTTTGAAATATGTTATTTAAAAAAATAACATTTTTTGAAAGATGCACAAAATTATTTATTTCTTTAATGGGTGGTATCAGAAGTGGATGTAGGAGATCTGCACATCGCCTTCTATCTCCAGCATGTCAATCTCATTGAAGGACTGCCAGCGATGGAAAAAGTCAAACAGGTGCTGCCCGTTCACAAACACCTTAAACCTCTGGTTCCCACAACGGATTGACATCTGAGGGACAGAGAGAAAACTTTTGAATGCTGACACACAAAGTTATCTAGAATTTGCCAAAATCACATTAAAATTTGCTTCTAAAATTCATCATAAGGACTTGATATTACGACTGCGTGACTGATGTTACTTACATCAAAGTACTGGCCCTCCATAAATGGATTCATGCTCATTTCTCTCTCCTCCTGGCCCCAGTTTCCTCCAATCATACTGTTTCTTACAACAATTCCTTCCCTGAATCTCGAATGGATGTGGAAAGCGACATCTCGAGATCTGCTCACCAAAAACTTGATCCTTAATCTGAAACACACATCCATGAGCGTTAAACATTCATGTTAGCACTTTAGTACTGCACTAGAGATTTCGGCAAGTAGTCTTAAAATCACACACTTGTGTGCTCCATAGGGAACCATGCCTCTGATGACGATGGTCCTCTTAGGGAACATCCTCAGTAAATGGACACACTGTGGCTGTAAATGTTAGTCACCCATCTGACAAATGTTTTTGTGTCATAACATTTTATTTTTTAAATACATTAATGTTGCATTTGGTCATTTCAAAACCCGAATTTGGAAAATAAGAATTTTTTTTTCTTAGTTATTTGTATCTGTTTTGTGTCAGTGTATCACCGAACCTCTGCTTACCTTTGATTGGTGAAATGATGGCCTTGCCCCTCCATGATGTTCCTGACATCATGCGGTGACTGCTGAAATTAAGTTTCAATGTTTCTTCTTCAGACCTAGCGTTCTACACTGCATATGGATATTTATGTAGAGAGCAGCAGTTTCCCCTTCTTATTCAGGGTTTTTCTTATAATGAACATATGAGCAAAGACTGTACCACGTTTTGTAGGTTTCATAGCGATGGTCTTTGTAGGACATCTACTATTCAGGAGAGCAGTCGTCCTGAATTTCTTCCATCTGTAAAAAGGTTGTTGTTGGGCATTATTCATACCCATCAATATTTCTTGAGCACAACTTTTTTGTAAGCTGACTTTGTATGCCTTTATTTATATGGATGAGCACGCATTCAACACATGCTCATCTTCTTAAACGATGTAATTACTGCAGAGTAATTACTGCATGTATATATTGCACTATTATTTTAAATAAGTAAAACAGAAGTTTTGCCAACTCTAAAGATTTCACAAACTTTTTCTTTGTGCCACTCTGACTACTGAGGCAACAGTATATGTGTGTGACTGTAGTAGCAGCTATCTAGTGTCTAGTGTGAGAATACCACAAGTCGCCCTTTTTAACGCAATTTAGTATCGGTATACAGAACTGTTTTCCTAACAGAGCCACTGTTATAATTAAGTGAAGGTGCTCCCAACTATTTTGAACCTTTGGCTTCTAAAATATGTGGTTCAATTGCGTGCTGCGTGCAGCTAGACCGATATTAAAACAACAACAAAACAACAATTTCAACCATCAACTCAAATATTTGGTTCTAATTGAACAGAAATTTCTATGAACTTGCAAGAACTGTGTAGGACATGAATCAGTGTGTGTCAGATCCTGAATTTGAAATTTCCACTGAAATCACGGGTAAGAGGCAAGTGGAACCAAGCTGACTTCTGCTAAATGGGTCAAACTGGGCAGAAAGTACACAAACACATAACATCCTTATAGAATATGATGTAACACTATAGATCAACTTACCTCAGAATATATAAAGCATATAAACAATTACAGCAATATGATGCAACAAACACAGCAGTGCTACTAATCCAAAATACTCAAAGCTTCATAGAACTGAAACAAACATTTATTTTTAGGCCTTCGTCGTGTCGCTGTGACGTAATCGGCCTTAAAATGGCCTTTAAGGCTGCAGGCCCTGAATTGGGATACAGCCTCTGAATCGCTGCATCTTGTAGCTGTGTCGTCTTAAATTGGTCATGTGATTTTGACGCGCCGGCGCGTCCGGCGACCCCAGAGGTTTAACTTAATATTTAAGTGTCTCTTGGTTTTAGACTAGTTGTTTAGTCTAATTTGATGTTTTAAACCAGAAAAGGAAGAAGAGGGCTTAGAATTACAGGTAAGAACTGCTCAGTGGTATGTGATAAACTGTAAATGTAAAGCTTACAGGTCAGTCCTCATGTTTTTAAATCAGATTTTGAGTCTGTACATGGCACATTATGCTTTTGCATGTTGTGAAATGTGCTGCAAAACAAACTGAGGTAAACTAACTGGTTTACTGTGGTGGATTTAAAGTGCGTGTGATTGGTGCGCAGTGGCTGTGGTGCTCACGGTCAGAGTTCAGTCACAAAGAAGGTAACAGAGATGAATTTAAAGTTAAGGTGATGGTGCTTAGATTCATTCACAGACTGAAACCTTCACACCAACTTTATCCTGTGTCTCTTAGTTTTAGACTAGTTGTTTAGTCTATTTTGATGTTTTTAAACCATATAGTCAAGGAAAACAACTAAAGGGCACTTTGTGGATCAGTGAAGACAGACATACGGTACAGGGACGCAAAACGAACCTCTGTGCTCTGCTCTGTTTACTTTATTTCTGGGTTATGAATATTATGTAAAGGTAAATGTTGGTTACTCCAAAGCATATACAGTTAACACTGTGTATAAATGTTTTAACACCTAATTTTAGTGCAGTGTATTTCATGTAAGTTTGAACTTGACATTTTGTTTTCTGTTGTGGGTTGTTATAGCCTTCTACTCCAGTCGCTTCTGAAAGGGCCTGTTGGCTCAGTCAGCTGAACTGAAGCCTGCTCGTGCTTCAATGTGGAGATCTGGTCTGTTAATAGTGTTGGTGAACTGAACCCTGGCGATTAAACTAGCCCTGGGGATAGGAATCAAAGCTGGTGATAACAACTGTGTATAGATGGTCTTTTGTAAGTTTTAGCCGCATTCTTCCCGTTAGCTCGAAGCTAACGGGAGGTCGAGACCTACTACAGCCGGGTGGAACACCGCTTTCCCGGCACATCGTGCCTCGACCTCCCGGTTGGCTTCGAGCCGGCGTCCGAAGAATGAGGCTAAAAGTTTTGCGAGATCCCGAGTTTGTTTTGCGAGATCTCGCAAAAGTCCGTCTTAATTTTTTTTTCTCCCATGTTCCCTGCGGGGCTCCGTAGATTAGTGTACCATAAGAGCAATTTAGTATGTTTTCAGAGGGGGGGTGTTTACCTGCAATGGGTGCTCTTTTTCGCTTCCGTTGCATACGCCTTGCGTGCCGGTCCGAGTCTGACACAGGTTTGTCGTCGTGCCCCATGTGCAGTGTTGGTGCCCAGTCTGGATTTGTTACATCCATTTCATATGCTGGGTTGCCTGCAATAATGCCAAATCAAAAGCTACTCAGTCGACATGACGTGGTTCTGCAGCATCACACATTAGCTTGTTTTATCTCGTTATCTATGAAAAAACCCACTAAAAGCCTTTTAGTTTGGTCCCTTTACAGCATCCTGCCATGCGATTCCATTTGTTCCTGACCACCGAGAACACTCACGTTAACTTTTATCGAGTGGAAAAAAAGTTAGCGTGTTTATATTATGCTAACATAGTTGTGTCGCTAGCGGTCACGTAGCACATCATTATATACCAGCTAGCCCAACTTCAGTAACCCTACAAACATCACTGCTGTTTAGTTTTCTGTCTTCATTTATGTTGGAAGTGATAAGAAAGCTGTACGTTTTAATTTGTTTCCAAAACCCCGCAGTCAGGACATGCTATATTGTATTTAGATAGAAGCTAGCGAGCTAACTTGCTGCTAACTTCTAACTCCGTTAAATGTCATAAATTCCATTTTCATGGATGCCTGGATGTTAAACTCAGTTGTTACACCTGGTAGAGCAGAACGCTGATAATTTTATTAAAGATGAAAGACTTAAGACAGTGTTTTAACTCTCAGTAATGCCACAGTGATCATTTGATATATGGACCTGCAGCAGAGTTTAGGCCCAGACACGGCTAGTGACATCAGACTGAACAATCGGATAGCTGAAGCTGTATCCTTTGTCTGGCCTACTGTGATGGCGGCGGGGGCCGTGGCCCGCCTCCTGTAACATCACGCTCCAAAGCCCTGTGATGTTTCTGTGTTCTGTGATGTTGTCCCAAGGAAAGACCTTTAAATGCGATATATAGCCTAAACGTTTTCGTTTATGACTAGTTTACTGTGTTATGACTGAGAACAGGGGGGAAGTCGCGCAAGAGAAATGTCGACCAAAACAAACGCAAGTAAGCCCAAAGACAGCGCTGAAGTTATAAAAAACATCCACAAGCAGGCGCTTGAGTATATATTCAAGGCACTGAAGATCGACGAGGACGACACAGGTGAGAAGAAGGAGGCTGTGCAGTGGTACAAGAAAGGGATTTCTGAGCTTGAAAGGGGTATTGCAATAGAGCTCACTGGGCAAGCTGGAGAGCAGTATGACCGAGCAGAGAGACTTCAGGATAAAATGGTCACCAAACTCACCATGGCAAAAGACAAGCTTACCCTTTTAGAGACGACACTAGCCTCTAAAAGGAGAAATGACCCCCAAGGGACATCACATCATGCTCCTTCACAGCCAAAGTCAGTTCCTAAAAGTCAACCCGCAGGTGTTTCCACCACCATCAGACCCTCCACTTCTGTAAGACCTCCATTAGGAATAACTGATGCAAAGAAAACCGCTCGGGTGGGAAAAACTCAGAATGGAAGACCGGCAGCTGTGAAACAGCCCCCGAAGAGGGATATGAAAAAGAATGTGGACAGTAAACTGGCCAGCTTAATTATGAATGAAATTGTATACAGTGGAGCGACTGTGTCATTTGATGACATCGCAGGGCAGGATCTGGCAAAGCAAGCACTTCAAGAAATTGTCATCCTTCCTGCCTTAAGACCTGATCTCTTTACTGGTCTGAGAGCTCCTGCACGTGGCTTGCTTTTATTTGGCCCACCAGGAAATGGGAAGACCATGCTCGCCAAAGCAGTTGCTGCAGAGTCTAATGCAACATTCTTCAACATCAGTGCTGCTAGTTTGACCTCCAAATATGTGGGAGAAGGCGAGAAGCTCGTACGAGCACTCTTTGCAGTTGCGAGAGAGTTACAGCCCTCAGTAATCTTCATCGATGAAGTGGACGGCTTGCTCTGTGAAAGGAGGGAGGGGGAGCACGACGCCTCTCGCCGTTTAAAAACTGAGTTCCTCATTGAGTTTGACGGGTTGCAGTCAGGAAGGGATGACAGGGTACTTGTAATGGGAGCAACTAACAGGCCCCAGGAGCTCGATGAAGCAATATTAAGGCACTTTGCAAAAAGAGTATATGTGACCTTTAGACAAGATTTACGCTGCTGAAAAATCTTTTGGGAACGCACGGGAGTCCACTGAGCCAAAACGAACTGTCCTGTCTTGCAAAAGTGACTGCAGGATATTCAGGGAGCGATTTGACAGCATTAGCCAAAGATGCTGCACTTGGCCCAATAAGAGAGTTGGGACCTGTTGTGTCCACACATACTATTACATTTGTTCTGTAGATGCATTTACCAGAAGCGCTAGAGGGCGCTAGTGAGTATGTTGTTCTGGTTGTGGTTTTGAAGAAGAAAAAAGAAAAATAAAGAAAGGAGTCATCTCCGGTAATCCTCTGTTCCTACCTGCATGTGTGTGTAATGCCTGCGAACTAACACCACACAACAAGTGGCGACGAGAGTAGTGGTGATTAAGTTATGGCTCTGCTCTCTTTGCAACCCCCGGCTGTGTTCCTGGATTGCCCGGGCGAACCGAAAATTCCATTTGCTGCGTGGAAAAAGTTGTTCGATAACTACTTGCTGGCGATCGGGGGTAATGACTTTGCTACAGAGAGGAAGAGGGCCCTGCTCATTCACTGCTTGGGAATGGAGGGACAACGAATCTACAGCGCCTTATCACTCGCTACGGATGATTACGAGGGATCCGTAAAGGCTTTGGAAACGTACTTTCATCCTAAAGTCAATGTTGTCGCCGAGAGATACCATTTCAGGCAACGAGCCCAAGCTGTCGGTGAGTCTACAGATCACTACGTTGCAGCACTGCGTGAGCTCGTGAAACAATGTAAGTTCGGGGCTATGGAGAATGAAATGTTGCGGGATCAACTTGTAGAGAAGACAAATAATGCTCGTATACGTGAAAGACTGCTAACGGAGGAGGATTTGACGCTCGATCGAGCTTTGGAAATTGCTAGGTGTACAGAGGCTGCAATAGCTGATGCAAAGGCCATTGCTGTTGGTGAAACGAAGCCTGTTGCCGCTGTTCAAGTACAAAAGAAGATGCGCAAGCCAAAATACAAAGCAGCTAAAAAGACGGATACAGCTCCGACGTGCTACCGTTGTGGTTCAGCTGATCACAAAACCAATGATAAATCCTGCCCCGCAAAAGACTGCAAATGTAATACGTGTGGGAAAATCGGACATTTTTCGAGAGTGTGTAAATCTTCTCATAAGCTTGTTAATGAAGTGACTGTTCCTGAAATGTGTGTTTTAACTGTTGACAATTGTGTCAGTGGTGATCCGGCTAAATTGATGTGCACTGTTGCTGTCACTGTACCAAATACTGCGCAGGCATGTACTGTTAAGCTACTAGTAGACACAGGGTCTGGTGTTTCCATACTGCCTGAACATGTTTACAGCACAAATTTTGGCTCAGTTAAGTAATCCAGCTGTTCAGCTTATTACATATTCAAAAGAGAAACTGGATGTATTAGGGTGTCTTAGAGCTGACATTACTTACAATGGCAAGTGTGCCTCCACTGATCTCTACATTGTGAGAACAGGAACACCCATACTGGGAATGGACTTGGTGACTGCCCTCCAGCTACACATAAAAGGGGGACAATTAGTTCTTGACAGTCCCAAGGTCTGTGCTACACTTCAGCAAACCTCTGCTCTGCCCACTCAATGTAAACAGGAATGTGAGTCTCCAGTTGCATTCGGATGTGCAAAGGATTTTGTACATAAAGTGAAGGTGCAACCTGAAGTGAAGCCAATACAGCAGAAACTTCGACGCTTACCCCTGTCAGTCCGTGATGCTGTTTCCGCTAGGGCTGCTCGATTATGGCAAAAATGATAATCACGATTATTTTCACTGAAATTGAGATCACGATTATTTGACGATATTTATTTAACCCTTTAAGACCTACTATAGAACCAAGTCCACCAGAGCTTATATTATTTTTTTACATGCTGTAGTGCCATTTGTGGGAGCATTTCAAGTTGCTATACATCAATACAACTGTTATAGCCCATATTTTAATAATATGTATGCATTAAGTCCATAGTAATTACATAAATTGCAAAAAAGTGCAATAAACTACAAAAAAAATTGAAAATCACTTTTGTTTTGTTTACATATATTTCTACTTGGAGAAATTTAAGAGGTTTATCCCTCAAAACTTTAAATACAATAAAGTTGCAAAAAATAGTTTACAACAACAGGAAATTTATTTTGAGTGTCTTCATAGTTTTATTTTGGAGATACAGCAATTTTTATATACTGCAGGAAAAACAAAAAACAATCCTATGATGCAAATTTGCAAAGAAAACAGCATGTGCATCATTTCACTGTGGGAAGTGTTACGAACAGCTGATAGGAACGGCAAAACGTGTTTCTGGAATATTATGTTTTTGTTCCTGCAAGCGCTTTTTATGCAATTTTTGCAAAGCTATATGTGGAACGAAACCGTGACCGAGGACAAGCTGATGGCATCAGATGTAAGTACAACTCCTCCGGTTTCATATGCAAAACAAATTATTGCGCTAGCTTACACGGTTCAGGTTCTACAGGGATTTAACAATAGTTACGCAAAACGGAGCATGCAGCTCTGACCGGCTTTAAAGGGTTAACAATGACTTTAAAAAAATAATATAAAATAGTGTGCAACACCACTGAAGTTTTTTTTTTTAAACTCTCTTTTCAACCAACAGCAGTCACTCTCCTCTCCAAATAACTTCTGCTTAGCTTTCCGAGCTTCCCTCGGGTCCTCTTAATCAGCGGTCTCCAACCTTTTTTGCGCACGGACCGGTTTATGCCCGACAATATTTTCACGGACCGGCCTTTAAGGTGTCGCGGATAAATGAGGGAGGGGCTAATAATCGGCTCAGTCATTTTTAATGATCGTTGAAAGCCCAGATCGTAATCGTGATTAAAATTCGATTAATTGAGCAGCCCTAGTTTCCGCAGAACTCAAGAACCTTGAGGAACATGGCATCATAGAGAAAATCGATGCATCTGAATGGGTCTCCCCGATTGTAGTCACTAGAAGGAAGACTGGTGGCATACGCATGTGCGTTGATTTGAGAGAACCTAACAAAGCGGTGGTCGCTGACAGTCATCCCTTGCCACTGATAGAGGACATACTGTCTGAGCTGCGTGGGGCTGTCATGTTCTCCACCCTGGATCTTAAATCCGCCTACCATCAGCTGAAACTACATGAAGAGAGTAGAGGGCTCACTGCTTTCATTACACATGAAGGACTGTACCAGTACTGCAGAGTTCCCTATGGGTTGAGTTCAGCACCTGCAGCCTTCCAAAAGATGATGACACAAATCCTACGCGGCCAGAAAGGGGTGCAATGCTACCTTGATGATGTCATCATATACGGAATGTCAGAAGCTGAACATGAGGCCAACTTGCGTGCTGTGTTACACAGAATCAACAATGCAGGACTGAAACTCAATGTTGACAAATGTCAACTCCGTCAAACTACTCTGAGCTTTTTGGGTCAAAAGATTGGTCCAGAAGGTCTGCTGCCAGATGACTCTCATGTCACTGCCATCCTGCATGCTCCGCCCCCTACTGATCCTGCAACCCTGCGCTCAATTCTTGGCTTGAGTGCATGGTACAGCAAGTTTGTGCCAATTACGCGACTGTTGTTGAACCTATGAGAGCTCTTCTGCGTAAGGACTGTTCATTCCACTGGAACGAAGCAGCTCAAGCAGTGTTTGATCAAGTCAAGCGGTTAATCGTGCACAGCCCTGCCCTGGTGATGTTCGACCCCAGTAAGCCAACCATAGTCTCAACAGATGCCTCAGACTACGGTGTAGGTGCTGTTTTGACTCAACTTGACAGTAATGATGCAGAACATACTGTTGCATTTGCATCTCGCAGCTTGTCTGATGCAGAGAGGAAATACTCAATCGTTGAGAAGGAAGCTCTAGCTTGCGTCTTGGCTGCTGAAAAATGGCGCACATGGCTCTGGGGCAGAAAATTCCTCCTACGAACAGATCACCAAGCACTTACAACACTGCTGACTACTAAGGGCAATAACAGAGCTGGTCTACGCATAGCCAGATGGTCAGCTCGCCTGTTGGAGTTTGACTATGAAGTGGAATATAGAACTGGGTCATTGAACCATGTTGCTGATTGTCTTTCTAGGCTCCCACTTTCCGAGACAGACATGGCATGTGCAGAGGATGTGGAGTCAGTTGCAGCCATCCTCACTGATCTGAGTGCTGTGTCTGAGGATGATTTCCAGTCAGAGTGCAAAGCCTGTCCAGTGTTCACAAAGCTCCGTGTGCAGATACAGAAAGGCTGGCCTGCAAGGAAGACGTCACTGGAACCTGACTTACAGCCGTACTTCCCAATCTGCCATGAACTCGCGGTCTTGAACGAGTGCATTGTCAGAGGTACACATCGCTTGCTAGTGCCTGAGTCGTTGCAGAAAAAACTCACTGATATAGCTCATGAAACTCACCAAGGCATTGTACGTACCAAACAACGCCTGAGGGAATTGTACTGGTGGCCCAAAATGGATTGTCACATAGAGACACTGATAAAGAACTGTGCAACGTGCAGACAGAATGACAAGTCCACTGTCACCCATGATGCTCCACTCCAACCCATTCCTTTACCAGCTGCTGCTTGGGAAAAGGTGTCTGTGGACATCATAGGCCCTTTTGAAATAGCCCCTTCTGACTGTAGATTTGCCATCACATTGGTAGACTACTTTAGTAAGTGGCCTGAAGTAGCTTTTGCTCCCCGAGCTGATGCGGCTACTATCATTCAATTCCTTTCGGTAGTTTTCTCTCGTGAAGGGAATCCAAAGACACTGATAAGTGACAATGGCTCTCAATTTCTCTCTGCTGAGTTCGCTGACTTCCTGAAAAGCAGGGGAATCCAACACCTGAGATCCTCAGTGTATTACCCAAGAGCTAATGGGGAAGTTGAGAGATTCAATAGATGCGTTAAAGACTGCCTACAGACTGCCTCGATTCAAGGACAACCCTGGAAATCATTCCTGAGAACTTACCTGATGGACTACAGAGCAACCCCTCATTCAACAACTGGAGTTTCCCCTTCAGAACTGCTCCATGGACGACGAATGAGAACAAAGTTACAGGTAATGGATATGCCTGTTCCTCAGACAGAGAGGCATACCATGTGCGAAAGAGTTAAGAATAAGCAAATGAAAATGAAAGAATACACTGATGCTCGCAGACACGCCAAACCATCCAACTTTCAGCCTGGTGACAAGGTACGGGTTAGGAAGCCGTGGAAGGTAAAGAAAGGCGAGTTAAAGTTTTCCAAACCAAGGACTGTCATGACAAGGAAAGGACCAAACACTTATTTGCTGGATGATGGACGGACCTGGAACGCCTCACACTTATCGGCTCTGTCAGAGCTGAACGCAGGTACTGATTCTGACACAACAATGGACTGTCATAAACCAGGAACTGATCTAGCATCTAACTCTGAGTCTGATAGTAGGCTTAGGCCCACCAGGATGAGGAACCCACCTTGCTGGACCCAAGACTTTGTCATGGGAAAGTGAATGTTACTGAGTAATGTGAAATATGTTAAACGTGTATTAGGTGACATACATCAGAGTGATGAAGTCAGGTTCACATAAGAAATCCTTGTTCAAAGGGGGAGATGTTGTGTCCACGCATACTATTGCATTTGTTCTGTAGATGCATTTACCAGAAGCGCTAGAGAGCGCTAGTGAGTATGTTGTTCTGGTTGTGAAGAAGAAAAAAGAAAAATAAAGAAAGGAGTCATCTCCGGTAATCCTCTGTTCCTACCTGCATGTGTGTTGTTGGGATTCAGAGATTCTTTTATTGCTACCATATAATTTGCCTTATGAAGAATGTATTAATAACATGTTTCACAGTATCATTTATCAGTAATATTTCCTACAGGGTTTATATTGCATTGAATATGTCTGTCTTCACATTGACCTTTCTATTTTTATAGGTTGAGTTCATTTTATACAGAATGCATAAATGTGCTTGGTTAGAGTTGATGTTCCATTCTAGAAGGTTTTAAGCTTCACTGGTGAGAGTGTCCAGATGATACATGCTGAGGGGAGATGAGAACATAGCAGGTTAATTGCATGCACGCTTACGATACACATATTAATCTAGTAGCAGGTCTGAGCAAAGGCCTAAGCGTCTTCTGCTTCAGTTTGAGACTGGCTGCAAAGTACTCTACTTAGTGATTAATGACGAGGGTCCATTATTAGCTCTCAGAGATGCTAAGACCTGAAGTTATTACCTTAAAAGGCAAGTAATGTAGAAAGGAGAAGTTATATGTCGGTGTAAGGTTATATGTACGTGATGTACCCTTGTCTGCATGGGTTGAACTTTTGCCCATCTGTCACCATGTATTTTTGAACTGTATTGACGTAGGTGTGATATTTTATCCTATAAAACCAGAACCCAATGTATTCTTGTCAGAGCAACACATTCCGTATGCTGATGGTTGGTTGTTCTCCTGTGATAATAAAACTCATCGTTTGATTGCACTTTTCCGGAGGCTCCGTAGTTTGTTGTCTGGTCTAAAGTTGATCGATCTCGCAGCATTTGGTGGAGGATGCGGGCAACTGAAGATCAGTAGAACGAGGTTCAGGTGTTTGATGTCGGCGGATGTTGAGGCCGGATTTAGTGGTCAGACGGGCAGACGTCTCGGGTGATTTCTTGACTACTGTGGGCCCACAGAATAAAAAGGTAAGGCACAAACCTCTTAAACAGAAATTGTGCTGTATTGGATTATAATTCTAAAACAAGTAGTCAAGTGGTCATCCGTTGATCTCTGTTTTGAGTTTTGTTTAAAATAGAAATCTTTATT